>NC_060144.1:20160073-20440073 GCF_021461385.2 Schistocerca piceifrons
GCTTTGCTCTTGTACGGAAGCACCAATCTACAAAAGATGAGAAAAAGTGTGCGTGTGGGGACTAAGGTGCATCTATCGTTTTAATCACCCAATGGAGAGCAATGACACCCTGATCCGGCAGATATGTTTGGATTTCGCAGGAGGACAGACATGTAGCATGGAAGGGAAAAGATGTTGCAAAGGCTGACAAGCAAGAACCTGTCAAAGTGCGTCGAGACCCCTGGGGGGATGGGGGGAGGGCTGTTTAAAGGTATTACGTGCTTTAGAATATATAGGCCAAACCATCTAATTTTGCATAAATTGGACAAGTGAAAAAATTGAAATTTATTTTTTAAAAAATCAACAAGTATCATTTTGCACCATCGTGGAGGTAACAATGTCAAAACTTCATAACTATGAAATGCTATAAAATGAAAACAGAGATTTGAGGTAGGCTAATTAATATTTCAGTGAAAACATGTTTGTAGACACAAACAACACAACATACACAGAACTACAAGCATATAAAACTATACGCACTGACAATATTTCCCTCAAACTACGTAATCCAGTTCTCAAAGATGTAGAGAATCAAGTTTTTGGTTGTCATCAGTGATAAATACATGAAGTGGGAGGACCATACCAGCAAATTATTCCATTGTAAGCACTAGCCTATTGAGAAATATGTCTAGGACAGCAAATACACTGTTAACAATGACAGTGTTTGTTGGTAATGAGGATCACCCTGTGGCTAAACATGCCTTGGTGCATGGCCAGCACATCTTGGCACAGTGTTACACCGTCCGGGTTATCTGGATACCTCCCACTGACACCAACCTATCAGAACTCCGGAGATGAGAACTTGCCCTTCAGTATATTCTTTCTTCCCATTACTCACCAGGCCTCAACCTCCGCTAATTTCAAGTTGCTGCCCCTCGTACCTCACCTGTCATTCAACCACATCTTTGCCTCTGTACTTCCTCCTCGACTGACATCTCTGCCCAAGAACATCCCCTAGGCTGTGGCTAAGCCATGTCTCCACAATATCCATTCTTTCAGGAGTGCTGGTTCTGCAAGGTTCGCAGGAGAGCTTCTGTTAAGTTTGGAAGGTAGGAGACAAGGTACTGGCAGAAGTAAAGCTGTGAGGACGGGGCATGAGTAGTGCTTGGATAGCTCAGTTGGTAGAGCACTTGCCCGCGAAAGCCAAAGGTCCCGAGTTCGAGTCTTGGTCCGGCACACAGTTTTAATCTGCCAGGAAGTTTCATCTCTGCCCAACTTCTTTGCATTTACATATGTCTGCCTGTGTCTGCATATGTGCGGATGGATATGTGTGTGCGCGCAAGTTTATACCTGTCCTTTTCTCCCCATAAGGTAAGTCTTTCTGCTACCGGGATTGAAATGACTCCTTACCCTCTCCCTTAAAACCCACATCCTTTCGTCTTTCCCTCTCCTTCCCTCTTTCCTGATGAAGTAACCTTGGGTTGCGAAAGATTGAATATATCAACATACGAGCGCTTTCTCGTTTGATAAGTTACAGCATCTTGTACAAATAAACTCACAAAACTTAATAACATGACTGTCCCTTCACTACATACATTTGCAATAATTATGCACATGAAAGCAAATAGTACTGCATAGTTAAGTAGAGACATGTATGATTACAATATGAGAGACAGAGAGAATTATTACCTGCAGAGGAAATGACTCAAGTTCACCAAAAAAGGTCCCATAACTGTTGGGCAAATTTTTTACAATAAATTACCACTCAGAATCAAATGCAATGAAAAGTCATTTGTTTTCATAAATAACTTAAGATGTTATTTTGTATAATCATCTCTATGTAGCCTAAAAGAATATCTGGAAATTTAACAGCAGAGAGGATCTCCTTCAAACAAGAAAGACATCATTAACTGTCTGTATATCTGTAAACAAGGAAGCACAAATATGCAATACACGTACTTCCAATATTGTGAAAAGAATAGGCTGTTACATGCCATATAGTGGAAATGTTGAGTCTCAGAGACGCATAAGAAAAACCCTGCTAAACAAGTAAGGGAAATACGGAAGCGTCCGATCCCGCCCGTCTGCTTTGACCCATGACGTCACAAATATGGCAGAAACAAAAACAAACACACACACTTTCCACAAGAAGCCTAATGACACTAACGAGACAAGCGCGGGAAATGGGTTGTTTTGAGTGGGGGGCAAACTAAATATAAACAAATTTAGACGCCTTGCCTAGCTAAAACGTGTAAGTGAAGACAGCCATGCATGAATACCCACCCACCTCCCCAGAGGTCGTAACCCCTGCAACCCATAGAAGATAAAGATGCTTCAGTAGCTGATTAGTGTTTTTTGTCTTTTTTAAAAAAAAATCTCACGGGATAAAACGAACAGATCAGAAAGATAAATATAATAAACTAAAACAGAAATTGGAGGAAACATAATTAAAATAAGTAATAAGTGTTTAAATTTTTAAAAAAATCTCACAAGATAGAACGAACAGATCAGAAAAGTAAATAAAATAAGATAAAACAGGACGGGAGACAGCCACACCTCAAACCAAACTCCGCGCCGTCATGACGTCAAACACGACAACACCCTTACGTCACGGGTCAAAGCCGACGCGTGGGATCGGACGCTTCTGTCGACCCCAAGTAAGCTTTTGACCAAAAAGCCTTCTTTTGACCCCCCTCACCCGCCCCCCACACTCACTTCAGAAGAAGGCTTTTTGGCTGAAATCTTACTTGTTTAGCAGTCTTTTTGTTGTGCCTGTCTGTGACTCACCATCTCCACTACATGGTGAGCAGCAATCTATACTTCCCATAATATTGCCGTTACCCCATCCTGGATTTTCCATACATGTATTTTCTCATTTTGAATCATCCTACTGCAGCTTCCTCTTTTTTGTTTGTTCCAGGTACCTTGGACAGACATGGTGCTACAATGTGATGCTGCCAGAGTACAAGATAGAGGAGATTAGTGACAGCATGGTGCACACTGTAGAACTGAAGCGTAAAACTGCAAAAATGTGAAGAGGGGTGTGTGAATTTCGTGTGCACAATGTGTTGTTAGCCATGTTTTTATCTTATTCACCTTCTTAAAGGAATTTTTGTTAGGGTTGCATATTTACCTAAGTGCAATAAATTACATTTTGACTAAATCGCATATGTCTGTTTAATGTTATAACTGTATAAATGTAATTGAAACCGTATGTCCTGACCACATCTATAGTATGGATTACTGAATAAATAAATACACAAATATGCTAGGTTTCATCTAAATCTGACACAGTGGCTGAGGATTTTTTTTTTTTTTTTTTTTTTTTTTTAGTTGAAGTGACATGGAATGATCCCACGACTGGTTCCAGAACTGCTTGGGATATACTACACACATGCTGGCAAGATTCAACATTCTGCTATATCATCTAATACAAAGTTCCGCGATTAATAGCCATAAAGAACCTCTGAATGTTAGAAAATATACCCTTCTGAGTCAATATAAATGTACTACATTTTGTCTGCTAAAATATCCTTAAGGAGACGTGTGTCCTCTCTCTTATACCAAATTGGTGTATATGTAATATGAGGTAAGGGTTTTGAAAGAAAGCTGAAGCTCTTATACAACAACACAAAACTATCATGCAAAGCCGAGAACATGTCATGAATAGAGAATTACAAAGCAGTTACCTGCAGCTGTGATGAAATGCTTTGAAGCATGTATGACATGAAATTCAGCCTGAAAACGGAGCAATTTGGTCAAACTTTAATTGTAAACAAATTTATATCTACTGAAGAACTGACACCACAAACATATGTTGCCACAGATCAACAGCTAATGAATGAAGGATTCCCACAATGACTGCAATTTTACAATAGTAAGAACCAGGTTATTTTGATTTAATTATACATGTGGCAACTGATCCAACACACACCAGGTGTTACCTTCATCCTGTGACGTACAGTAATGATGCTGTCGTGTGCATGTAACGTAATTCACTGGCAAACAGGAATAGATCAATGACTTCTTTTTGCCATCTATATTATGTTTGCAATGTATGCTGTAGAGACCTATGGATCCCAAGCCCGAGGTATAGGATAGATTGAAAGTTAACAATTTGGGAGAGAGTTGGGGAAGCCAACAAATGTGAATACAAAATCTCAGACCTGCATTCACAAAGTGCAATGTGCATCCAAAATCTGATCACCAATCATATCAAAATGCAAATATTTACATAAAATTAACAAACTTAACTATGAATAGAATTTATCTTACCAAAAACACACAAATATATGTCTATGATAACTGGCACTAACCTCTAATCCTGTGGAACCAAGACTTGCTGGTCTGCTTGACATTAGTGTAGGTGGTGTTGGTCCTCTTCGTTTTTCTTTCAGTTCTCTATCAAGTTCTTTCATAATATCTGGCACACTTTTAGACAGAGCACCATAGCCAGCACCATCCTGCTGGGAGGATCGCTGGTTAGTTGTCGCTTCATTATAACTGTCACCCCATAAATTAGGGTAGTTGACATTAGCACTACTCTTCTGTTGGACTGGTAAAGTTGCGAAACCCCCATCCCTCATCATTCGATAACCTGTGAGGCCATTCAGATGTGGTAGTATAACAGAGTCCTTATTGCTTTCCACCACCATGCCATAGTGTTGAGAAGAGTTGTAGGGCAAAGTATAACAATTAGGCACAGTACTTGTTACTGGTATTGTTGGCTGAAGAACATGAGCCAACTCCTCCATATCATTTATTGTCTTTAATTCAACTGTATCAAAAGGGTCTGAAGTGTCTGTTTCAAAATCTGACAGATTGAAGTGGTGAGAGTGATTTTTATGATGGGTAGTTGTACTGAGGGGCATGCTAATGGGAACTGGGGTAAGTATTGATGCATATTGTTGTAGTAGTAGTTGTTGTTGTTGTTGCTGCTGTTGTGAAGCCTGTTGTTGTTGTTGTTGTTGTTGCTGCTGTTGTTGTTGTGAAGCCTGTTGTTGTTGTTTTTGGCAATGTGAGGTGGAAGCATCAGCACTATTAGCTGTAACACTCACTGATGTAGAAACAGTTGCTGGGACATTCCAATCAGTTTCTCCCTTTGAACTTGCGTCTTTCTTTTCAGCATTATGTTGTTTGATGTTTTCCCTCCTCCTGGATACAAGTTGTTCTTGCAGTTTTCTCCATTCTGCAATCTTTCTAAGCACAGTATTTTCTAAAGAGAAGTCATACTGCAACAAAATTCAAAAATGCGTTAATTAGTATTCTGTTTACAGATATTTTGCAACTGTTTCATGCTGATGTACAAACTAAAATGCTCACCACTTCATCCACTGATGCTAGAGGTGCTCTATTTTGATAGCCAACAGGTAGGTTGATTTTTCTTGGTGGCTTGTATTTTTCACTTATTTTAACAGGAACCCCATCCATAAGAGAGCTGGCTGAATAAAGAAAATATCTCGTAACAGCACCAACGAAAAACATAACACTGCTTGAGCAAAAGTATATTCAATGAATTCGGTGAACACTGAATAGTCAATTTGGAGAATGAAACAAAAATGATCCTTTGAGATGGGCTATTTCCTGTAAGACTTTATAATTTTCTAACCAACTGGGGCTATAATTAAGTTTTCCAAAAGCTGTCGTTAACAATTACTAATACTTATTATGCCCCCACTGAGATAAAGTATAAATCCTAAGATTTTTTCTTGTAGAAAGGAGGAGAGAGGGTGTGGAAGCAAAGGGCATCTAACAGCGGTGCATCATAATCCAAAATTATGAGACGTCAAATGCAATTAACGTTATTCCAAAGGTCACAAGAAAAACATATTTTCGTATGCATTGTGAATGGTGTATAAATATCACATACATCCTAGTATAACACGAAGCCACAATATCCAACTCACGTGAAACGTGGTCATATCACTATCTACTTTCTAAGCATCACAACTTATAATGCTGGAATTTATTCATAAAAACTAAGTCACTGTTTGAAATTTTCAATATAAAACTAAACATAGTCAGAAACTAGAAAATACCTTGTTTGTCATTATCTTGCCCATAGTGAGACATGGCAATTTAATTACATCCACCACGAAAGTAATAGTAAATCATTTCCACTAATTATTTGTAGATTTAATCACGAACTTTCAATACTGTACGTTCTCCACTTGTAATTCGCCTTCACTCCTCGATCTAGTTGGGCGGAAGAAAATCTCTTTACCATTACGTTATTAGAAAAAGTAATGCCATCACGTCCAAATCTGGTAACAAAATTTTATGATCCAAACACACGCTAATTAAATTATTGTCTTAAGCAACAGAATGTCATACACGAACGATACAAAACATTTTTCACTCTTCCCAGCTGACAAATGTCATCTGTTACGTTAGCAATCTGTGCAACTCTGCAAAATGAATTTTCCTACAATCGATAATGGAAACTATATTTTATTTTCAAAAGTTGTCAGTCTATTTCCATCCGCAGTAATAAAAGAAATAGCAAACGAATGAAAAGATATAGGACATTGGTCACTGCGCAGTATATGATTCTATCACTAGACGAAAGTCTTATTACTTTTAATTTCTTAAATGAGGTGCACAAAGGCCAATTAACACCCGCCGTCATGTCATATCACGTCAAAATATTCTATACTGCATTTCAAGTGACAGCATTCATACAAATCATTAGCGATATAAAATATAACGACACGTCAGGTCAAGGTTTCTCCGGTAGCAAATTTTGGCGGTGTCGTCGTCTGCTAACATCGTAAGGTAACATATTATCGCCGCGCTCATTCACGTTACAGTAGTGGATTTTGTGTCTTCCTAAATCGTTATCTTCTTAATGCGCTTTGTAAATATTTTTACTAGTCACTAAATGTTGATGTCTTAAACTGTTTCACTTCTCAACAGTTTACCACACAAAACTGACCAAGAACATTCGTTACATAGTTTACTTTGACCATTAATAAAGTTTATCGTTGTTAGTACCTCAATTCCGATTCTATATTTCAAACTTTTGCATCACGGATGGTATCTCCTAACCTAACTTTCATTTTCGATACTGGGCTACGCGAACTAGCGTGATATAACATGACGGACTGTGCGAATACACCCTGAAGCTTGTTGAAGAGGCTGTTCCCGCGACTATTGATGAAAGAGCGTGCAACCAACTACCGATTGTGGTGCACGTTGGAACAAACGGCGCGTGTCGTTTAAGCACCGAGGTCATTCTTGTGTCATTCCAGCGACTAGATGAGAGGGTTAAGAATACCCGCCTTTCTCACGGAGTGTATACCGAAACGATAGGGAAATGAAGGTGGTGTATTTGTTTCAGTAGACAATAAACTCAAATCCACCAACATAGAACAAGTATAATAGGAAACTTCTATCGACCGTCAGATTCTCTTTCTGATGTAACTAAAAAGTTGAGAGAAAACATCAGTTCACTTGTGCATAAGTTCCCTAATGATACTGTTGTCATTAGAGGAGACTAAAATAGTCCACCATCCATTATAGTGTTTTTAGCGGTGGGTGTGACAGGACATCCCATAAAACATCACTAAATGCCTTCTCTGAAAACTACCTAGAACATATGGTTCAGACTCCCACTCATGGTGGAAATATGTTTATCGAATGTGCAACAAACACATCTGATATCTTTGAGCAATTTCACATCGAAACTGGTATCAGTGACCATTAGACAGTTATAGCAACAATGACTACCAAAACACAAAGGACAACTGTCCCAAGCAGAAAGATTTATATGTTAAGTAATCTAGACAGGGAAACAATAGTGTCATACCTCAGTGAGGAACTTGGAAGTTTTAACTCAGAGCAGGAGTTTGTAGAGGAATTATGGATCGTGTTTAAAATAATTGTTGACCGTGCACTGGTGAGATATGTACCCAGTAGGAGGGTTCGTAATAGGAGAGATCCTCCGTTGTATATAATCTCTGTAAAGAAAATTCTAAAGAAACAGACTAGTGCATGACACATATAAGACAAAGCATGAGGCTATAGGCAGAGAGATGATGAATCAAACACATTTGTCAGTCAAGAGCGAAATATGCTAAGATGTCACTGACAACCATAACAGAATATTGTCAGATGATCTTCCACAAAGCCCAAAACAATTCTGATCATATGCAAAGGCTGTTAGTGACACTGCTATTGGTGTCACTCATGAATGAGACTACAACTGAAGCCCAGAGTAGCAAAGCAAAAGCAGAAATGCTTAACTCTGTTTTCAGATATTCCTTGTACCATTGGAAAGACGAGTGAAATTCATGTAAGTGTCAGTGGGGTTGAGAAAAAGAAAAAAATCGTTAAAATTGAACAAAGCCCCAAAGCCTGACTTTTTCTGTTATCTATAATGTATTGCAAATCCCTCAACCCAAAAACGTAAGTTGGGAGAAAGTGTAGGTCATACCTGTCCACAAGAAGGGTAGCAGAAGTGATCCATTTGTTGTAGAACTTAGAACATATTCTGTGTCCTAAGGTAATGAGGTATCACAAAAAGAGCGACCTTCTTCATGCCAAACACTATGGATTTCGAAAAAACAGATCATGTGAAACTCAACTCCCACTCTTCTCAAATGACATATTGAAAGCTTTGGATCAATGCAGTCAGGTAGACTCGGTATTTCTTGATTGCTGAAAAGTGTTTGACTCAGTGCCACACATACGCTTATTGTCAAAAGTACGATCATATGGAGTATATAACCTCCCTCTTTGAATGAGAAGAAGACTTGCGTCGGAAAAGAAGCATATTTATATTTTGACAATGAAAGTATGGCTTGCAGTTCCTAATTCATGACTGCATGAATATTAATTATTACAGGTGCACCAACTTTATTCGCACTGGACATCGTTCTTCATAATGAATTAATAGCTACAGCCTGGAAAGGTATAATACAAAATATTTACAACTTTAAGAACCATCTGACATTTGTAGGAAAAGAGAACTATATATCGTTAGACTGTGCCATTATAATTTACTCTGTGAAATTAAATGTTCATTTCAATGAGAGTAGTGTCTATATAGGACATATACTTAAGACACTTTTATAAGTTTCATGCAGTGATTTACATACAATATAAAAAATTACATTTTTTTCTAGATCATTTTTGCATTAGATCGTAATTTATTAACTATTACTCATAGTTTCTTTACCTTCATCACAGTGGACTTTAATTCATTTTATACTCAACATACAACAGTTTCACACACTTCATTCGATTTTAGTCTGTTCACTTGACATACAACAGAAAAACAATGGAATTATAGATGTTTGCTGCGAGTATTCTTTATTTAAATTAATGGGGAACGTTGAAAACTTGTGCAGGACTGGCATTGGAAACCATGTCTCCTGCTTACTAGACAGATGTTCTGGCCACTAAGCCATTTGACATGGTGATCATCATAACTGCATGGACTACCCTAGCATGCCTCCCATCAGACCCAAATTCTCACTTACCTACACAGTACTAATGTAGTGCCCCTTGCCCATCATTCCCATTACTCGTGGTATTTCACCGATTCTCATGAGTTCAAGCCTGGTGTGCATCCACACTGAAGAGATCATCGGCCATCGTTGCCTGAATTATATTTGTGGTGCCTGAAATACTGTAATGACAATAATTGGCAAGGAGAATTTGGGTTTGATGGGAGGTGTGGAAAGACAGTCCATGCAGTTGCACTGTGTCTGCAAGAACCAACATATACATTCAACAAAAAGTTTCAAAAAAGGTACTTTGAATATTTTTCTGTAAAAGAAATCAAGGAATAGTCACTTATCTTGTATTTGAGATAAAATGAGGTTCATTCATTGGATGTACACCTCCACAGCAGAGTGGTCAGTGTGGATGAGTGCCATGCAGGGTACCTGGGTTCGATTACAGGCCAGATTGAGATTTAGTCCATTTGGGGCTGGGTGTTGTGTTGTACTCATCATCCTTTCATCATCATCATCGATGCACAAGTGACCAAAGTGGCGTCATATAAAAAGACTTGCACCAGGTGGTTGATATGCCAGGTGGAGTAGCCCAGTCAAAAATGTCATACAATCTTTTCATTCATAGTGGATTGGAATAATGTTTATGATAGATGTGAGATCAGGAATGGTGGGACTCAAGTACAATGATGTAACAACAAAGGACCCGTCGTCTGTGTCATGAACCTCCAGGAACGTTTTTTAAGGACAATCAGGTTATCTGCTTCCAAGCTGCTTTGGGAAGGACTCCAGGAAGCGGCACTGATGTCCAGAATTGGTGGTTTATGTAGAAAAGACGTAGACGTTGGAATTAGAGTGGTTGCATATGCAAGTTACTTGCACGTGCAAAAAAATACATAACCCAAGTGAATTATTCGTTCAGTCTAGTAAATACTATACTAAATACTTACATTAATTTTTCATCCCCTCTTAAGCAACAGACATATGACCAAACTGCTTTCACATACACACTAAACAGGACATGTCCATCAACTCCGATAACCTTAATCAATACTTAACCTAAGATCACAGTGGTCATACTATACGAACATTCTCCTCTGACACATCAAGTGCATGTTTTCACTTGAAAAGTAGACTAGTCTTCTATTTTCTAGCTCCTGTTGCTACACCAACAACATTTATGAAAGGATTAGACATACATTCTGGTGTGCAGCCAAGGCATTTCCTCTACAAAAAGTGAAACATAATGGGTCATTGTAATTTACTTCCCCATTTCTTAACATTTTTATCTGAGCAGAAAATTATGCTTACTGTCATTAGCGCAGTTGTAGTACTAAGGCCTTACTCATCCTATTTTATTGATTCTGTCATGGTATGCATTCAGTTATTGAAAATACTTCAAGTCATAATGAGGGTACACATCTTTAAATTTCGTTGTAGGCCAATAGGTAATTTTTGTGGGGAATTTGAATTGTCTTGAATAGTCCAGTATATACAGGGTGAAGTACATAAAACCAGCCCACAAAGCCAACACATGAAAATAAAATGGAACATAATGAATTGAATACCATTACTTGCCTTCACAGTAGGTGCTGAAAGTGTCCTCTGTGCACTTCAGCACACATATGAGCATGCTTGAGGAGATTCGTATATACCTTGTCAGTTCTTGCCTTGTGATGTTACTGATAACATCCTGGATCCTGACCTTGAGGTCTTCAACTGTGTGTGGATTTGTTTCATATACTCTTCCCTTTAACAGTCCCCACAAGTAAAAGTCACAAGTGAACAAGGCTAGTGACCGAGGAGGCCACATCCCTTTGCTGATTGTCCTTTCTAGTGCAAACGTCTCAAATGCTGAGTAGGTGTTTTAACAAAACGTTTGATGTTTCACCTCCATGTGGTATTAATTGATTTTAACTTTATCTGACTTCTTGTCAAGCACACAAGTATATTTTGACAGTAAAACTTTCAATTGCTCCTGCTGCTGGAGAGTGATATAGGTAGACTCTATGACTTTATCCTGAACTAATTTTTCATCTTCACAACTGATACTGCTATGATGAAACGAATCATCAACCTTCTCATTAACACGAAGATAGCCTTCACCAACCCTAAGTTAATTGTACACACTTTACAGAGTGATATAGGTAGACTCTATGACTTTATCCTGAACTAATTTTTCATCTTCACAACTGATACTGCTATGATGAAACGAATCATCAACCTTCTCATTAACATGAAGGTAGCCTTCACCAACCCTAAGTTAATTTTACATACTTCTCCCTTAAGAACTCATTACCAAAAATATACCTCTCTATCAGATCCTCCATTACTAAGAAGATACATTCTGTGGCCATGTCCCCTACCATCACACTAAGATGAGTTTGGATTTTTACTGGTTTCGACTTACTACCCAATGCACCAACAATCCTGCAGTGTTGATCTGGGTCCATTGATAGCTTTCGAATTTTACTTATTTCATCAAACAACACTCTAGACATAACACTGATTATTGTTTCAATATCAGTCAAGATAAGTGTTGGAATAGTTTCTATAGTTGCTTTGATACATGCTTGCACTATTTCCCTGGAATCTTCAGCACACATGTGAAAATTATCTGTTGATTTGTCTTTCAAATCTACATCTTCATTACACCTTAACAGGTGACTGCATAAATCAGTTGCATCCCTGCTCCATCCTATGCCCAATATGGCGGGTTAAACGTCACTGACACTGGTTTGTTTAACTATACACTATACACTCTTTTGTCACTTTGACAACATGACTGTGGGATTTTGATTACGCCAATCGGTATCAACACCATTATTCAGTTCAGGTTTCTGTTGCAGTAAGTGTTACTATTTTCATTAAAGGGCAGCTGATTCTTCTGGCTGTAATGCCCCTGGTTGATTAAATTATTTTCTGTTGTACTGAACTGTGATGTGTTTTGAGCAATGGAATATCACTGATTATGGCTATTGTGACTACTCCAGGGATGTACTCTATTATTTTGATAACCTGTACCTATCATCGGTCCTTATCCTTCTCTTATGATATGTAGAGTAATTATTTACATACCCACAAGCACTTGACATCTGAGGCGCCAGCGGTGGGGCAAAAATGAAGTGTGAGCGTCAACTTATTGATTACGATTGTTGCTGCACTGCTGATGTGGTGACTTTGCCTGATTCATTGCATTCCGATTCCTATGAGCATCTCCGTTATTATTAGCAGCTGCATCTTCATTTATTAAATCAGTGGAGTCTGAAGTCCGTGCCATGTTAGAAGGTGGCCCAATTTTCAGCTGTTCTGCGCATTACCCTCCACCAGCCACTGGCAGCCAATAATATTCATGCTTTTTCCGAGTGGCTAGCAGTGAGTTACAGCTAGAAAGCGAGAATCTCGCTCCTACATGCCACACTGTTGCTGTACTTCGCGACAACCGAGTTATTCTTTCAACTGTCAGTTTTTTAATTCTTTTTTTCTTTATTAGTGTATATGTGTATATGTATCTGTAAATGCTTAAGTGCAATTAAAAAAAGCCGTGTGACAGCAATAATGTTAAGTGCTTCACAAGCAGGCGAGGGGAATTAATTACCTAATTATAACTTTTTCAAACGTGAATTTGAAAGTAGGTCTCCTACTGTTGACGTCTGAAGAAACAAGAACGGACTCCAGAACCATGTGGTGTCGGCAAGAGAACTGTAAAGAGAATTGTAAACGAAAGTGTCGGGGCTGTTGGAACTGTAGAAAAAGTTGGTTTCGAGTCGCCTGGAAAACATCGAAATCGCAAGGAACCTGTAACACAAATGGATGGTTTTAACAACGATGTTTTAAAGTGCTCCATATGAAAGATGAATGCCAGACATCACAAAAAACCTGTTACACTTATGCAGGAGAAAATTAGCTTCAATGGTAAGCGCTTCATCAATGTAAAGAATTCAAAAAGACATTGGTTTCTGATATATTAAGAAGAGAATTTTTAGTTCAAAGATGTGACGTAGTTGCAGCATGAACTACATCCCATCTAAAGATTCACAATACAAGAGAAGGAGATAGTTCAACAGTATCTTACCTTGATGAAAGATGGGCCAATTAGAATCCTTTCAGGAGAATCTGCTGGAAAATGAGTGCTGGTACTGTCAGTTTTAAAGTTTTCATACGAGTAGCTTCTTGGATAATTTTTCTGCATGCTCACTCATCTTAATATTCACTGAATCGCTTGTGCATGAGGCAACGGACAACATCCCACCTGTAGCGTTGGCACAGTCTATGCGGCATGCTCCAAAGCTTCAGAAAGATTAATTTGACGGGGAAGTGATGATGGATATAAGCCTTGAACCTATCATCGTAAATTTACAATCAGATTGTTTGGAAACAGATTCAAATAGAAATGATGGTGGTATTGCCATGTAGACTTTGGAACAAAGTAATATTTCTTAGGTTTAAAGACTCATGGTTTAAAAAAATGTGTTTGTCGACATATCAGTTGCACACATAATAATGAGAACCTCCTAGCCGTTTTGATCAAGACTTTGCATCCTTTGAATTGTGCAGACTATAATGTTCAACATATTGTCATGCTGTATGCTCTAATATCATGCGAGAAATGCAGCTGAATAAATTCGTCAAAAATCCGATATTTGCACATGTAAACCCTTGTCATTTTCAAGGCACAAACCAGATAAGGCCCTAAAATGACAGTAATAGTTACTTGTTGAGATATCGGTGGTTTTCGATGTTATGGGTCATCATTCACTGGAGTTATTCGCAGATGATTAATTGTTTCCTTGTTCAATGGATTACAAATGCGGTCTCTCATTGTAATGTCTAACGTGTTGGTTTGCACTCATAATGCCCATTAACATGACAGCTTACTGACCATTTTTACGATTGGTCTTTTCTACCACTAATTCTTTTTTGCTCACAGTGACTACACTTAACTAGAGTCAAACCATCAACACACATGCTTCATACTCATTTTTAAAAATTCTATTATGTAGAAGCAGTTGTCAAGCAAATATAATGATTTCGGTTTGTGTTTGAAGTTAATTATGTTGTGTATTAAATTTTACTTATAATACAGTTCAAATCGCAACAAATTATAATTATTGTAACCTGTTTCAATGATCCTGTCATTAGACAATTGTCATGTTGAGAAAAATTGTACTTCACATCTTCACAAAGCTGTGTGAGCTGTTCTCACCTCTCGACGTCATGCAGAGTAAATCCATGGAGCATTGGACGCAACATCGTCAAGATGTGAATTAATATGTCTCTCTTGACGGTTGATCGAAATTGGTTTTAATATTTACTATTCCCCTCATAGATTTGAACGGATAATACGATGTACCGTAGGCAAATGAGCCTGACTGTTGTCTGCAGCAACACAGTTTGGCAACATGGACTTTGTTTGCCAGCTCTCTGCTGCTGCACATGCACAGGTCTCATCCCTTCACTGCTCCTCCTCTATGTGTGGAAGTGCCGCCTTAAGTGACACGACCTAAAGTACAGATCAAAAACGTTCCAAATTTGCACTGCTTTTCTCTAATGTGATTCAGCAACTGGCCTTTAAGAATACATAACATGTCTTTGTGTGATATAGGTTCATCACAGAAGCGATCTTGCTCAAATATTTCTCAAAATACTGTGTTAGGCTTCCTTGTCTATGATTTTATAATTCTGTATTAAAGAGTTCCTTTCTCAATTTTTCTTGAATGCATTTTGACCAATGCTTTGCTAAAAGGCATTTTCGAGTTGTTCATATGACTGAGAGCATTATGCAGTGCTGGTAGCTTATAGGGCAGCCTCGCCCTGGATAAAGCCTGTGATGAACTGAATCTTTTGTGGGTCATACCACCTTTAGACAATACTTTTCTACGAGATTTAATGAAACTAACAGGATGTACAGTTTTCTTCTCTGGTATGAACACCTGAAATTGTCTATGTTTGAGGAGACTTTCCCCCAACTAGGTAGAAGGAAGGGTGAGACACTCCATTAAATTCTTACTGGTATACTTTTGCAGCAGTTGTGTACCTGATCATACATCATCAATTCATGCATTGTTTTGTGATATTGGAGTATTATAGTGGTCACTGGCTCCATTTACTGGAGCAACATTTGGTGTGTTATCACAAATCTGACATTTTACCATATTTAATTCCTTTTTCACACGATCAATTTGATCAGTTAATTTACCTTGAACCTCTTGTTGCCATTTGGGAAGATCTTTAATCAACGTTTTCCTTAAGAAACCAAGTTCGCTTTTGACAGCTTGCACTGTCATGCCCTGTTCAACACATATCCCAGCGACAGTCTGATCTATCACATTCCATGGCTCTAATTGGAATTTGTCCGTAATTTGATAAACTTTTTCTTTTAGGAATTCTTCTATTTTGCTTTCAGGCTCAACAGGTAGATTTTCTGTGCGTAATACTAACTGGTTCACTCTGAGCTTCACATTATTTCACTCTTTTTTTTGGACCAGTCTTTTACTATCTCCGGAAGGCCCTTAATGGTCTCCTGAAAACCAGATATTTTGGTATTTATGTGATGCAGATTAGGTCTTAAAACTTCTGTTACATGATTACCTGCTTCTACTTTCAACTGTTTGGTTTGTTTCTTAAGTTGTTCACTGACTTGCTCCACTTGTTTCAAAGTAAAAAAATCGTTAGACATAGTGTCTTGCTTATGGTCTATGTCGCTTATTCTTTGATCCATAGAGGATATACATGTTTTTTGTTTCTGATTCATGGACTTGTTTTTGGTTTAGTACTGAAAAGCCAGTAAACATGCTTTCGACTTTTTGCAACATCCGTGCAACATAGTATCAGATTCAGTCGTGAAGGCTGATGTTACATTATTTACTATGATAACAATGATAGAAATAATTGCATATGGATCAATAACTGGATTAAAATTCCTAGTATTAACATCAGCAATAGAACTATAGGTCACAATATTGGATTCTTTATACATGACAGTTTCTGATGGCATTGTAACACTACTCGCTGTATCTGAGCCAACAAATATATTTACACCAGCGAGCTAGCTATTAACCATCTGAATATTTTCATTTACAGAATCAGTATGTGCCATTTTCAGCAACTGCTCTCTCTAAAACGGTATCACTTTTATGCAATACAACTAAAGATGTTACAAACATAATGCTTGGCGTTCATTACTGTAATGTGTCTTTATTCATATATACATCACAAAAGGTACTGTGACTGAGAGCGAGAATGGAAACAAAACAGGGTTTTGCACTATTCCCACCACATCCTCCCAATTCTAACCAAGTGGCCAATGAAAAGTCAGAACAGGAAGACCATTTGGAAAGCGCTATGTTTTGCCTGTATGCAGGTTGTATTCATTTACATGCTAAAGTTATTTTTCGCACACTGTAGATCTGTCACAAACATGTTACCCTTGGTGGGATTTCTTATAATTAAATATCAACTAACGACATATGGCCAGAGTCATCAGAAGATCCTACTATGAACAAAAACTTCATTTCACAATTTCCAATTATCTGTTTGGTCATGTGCTTAGAAGCATCAGAGTACCGTGTCGAAGGTCACAGGTTTAAGGCTTACTGTAACTTAACTTCCTTTTTATCTCCGCGTTTGTGATGGGTTCTGAGACCAGCAATGATATTTATATTCTCACTCGGTACAAATATTTGACGGTTTTTTCGACTATGTCATGATTTCGATGGGTGCAGTTAGGCAGCAACCTATGACTTCAGCCAAAATTGCTGTGAGTGAATAAACAGCAGTGATATTTGGAGAGAAAAGTGCCTATATGCGGACACACATCTCGTTTTCTTCTTAAATAGAAAATAGCAAAAAAATGTACTTTAAAAGTAAAAAGTAAAAGTGCAAAAGTAATTTATAATGTCATGTGCCATTTACATATCAGTGGTAGGAAATAAAGGAAAAATTATTATGATAAAATCTTTTAAAAACTTTATACTTATCGAGTTCCAAAAATAGTTGCCATTATCGGATCCCATGTACAAATAATCAAAATAACACTAAACAAAATTAGGAGAAGGAATTAAATTGTAGAAATCATAATCTAGTTTCAAAGTAGGTATAATACATCTTTCAGAAAGTGGCAGAATTTCTGTGTATGAATTCAAGAGCCCTGTTATGAGATGTTCCTGTAGGATTTATTTCTGACAGTTTGGTTTTGTGTTATATAAGAACTACCCCACATTTTCCCCAACAGTTTCGCCTCTGATTGGGTTTTCAGTGTTATTTCTCTCTAACAGTTGTACAGTCATTCTTCACAAGTCATTGTTATTAAGCATGAAGGAAGAAGCAAGACAACATTAAACGAGCTCTTCTTCAAGATCTTTACCCAGACATGTAGGTCTGCCTCTTTTTGTTTTTGCTGCTTCATCTTAAGGTTGGTTTTTGAACGATTAAACTGTTCACTGTCCTTCTTCCAACTCACCTGTTTTTGAACTACAACAGTAGGCAGGCTCAATTTTCTTTGATCAACCCTTCCTATTGCCCCCTTGGAATCAGCAAGAGAATTGCAAGGGGATGAGAGTGCACCAATAGGGGAAGACTTTAAATTTTAAAAAGTAAAGGGCCCTTTTTAAGGAACATCAGGAGGTCCAGTTTATGTGACTAAAGTGTACATTTCATACCAGAATAATTTTTAACGAAACATCTCAATTAAAATGTAAAAGTGTTTGATACAAGAAATGTATCAATGCGCTATAGATAATTTTTGTGTTTGAATACCTCATCAAACATTGCTATGAGAAATAACAGTTTTCCATACAAGCGTTTACACTCTGTGTAAATAATTGCACTTCAGATAGTTTATTTGGCGCCCGTTTGATAGCATTCATGGAAAAGGGCTAAAGTTCAACCGTAAAGTACACCTACAACAAACATTTCTGGGAGAAACTTTTCTAGAAGCTTAACATTTCACTTGATACTCAAATAGTTTTCTGATTTCATTGTTTAAAGCAGCTATACGAAAAAAACACTGAACATAATTTTCACAAACGAGTACAATTATTACAAGTAAACATAATTTTCAGAGGAAACATTTTTCACACATAAGTAGGCAAGTTTTGAAAGAAGTGTCAGTGCTTTAGACCTTAAACAAAAATTAGCTGTTTTTATAAGTATGTGGGTGAAACATAGCGCTTTCCGACCGGCCTTCCACATCTGATTTTTCATTGGTCACTTGGTTAGAGCTAGGATGACATGGTGGGGATATGCTAAGTCCTGTGTTGTTTCCTTTCTCACTGGCTGCGCTCCTTTCAGAGACATACTTTGGATTTCTCTAAGGCATCAATAGTTGTCCCTGTTACCAAGGTATTGTCACAGTCTCACATTTCAGTCGCAACACTCGCTGCTGTAAAATTTGTTACCGTTTGACAGCTGGAGTGACACTAGCACTCTAAGCGGAGAGTAAGGAGTACATCAAATGTGTCTTAACCCTTTAATGCATAGTGTAACTCACCACTTTCAGACTTCATTTCTTCGATGCAACCTATACTAAGCAACATTTTGTAACAAATTCGTTATGTAGTTAAGTGTATACACTCTACTGCAGCTGCTAAGCTTCATAGCTATCGTAAATGGCAGGAAGAACTGAACCAGTTCGACTATCAGCTGTGTGGATGTACTGTAGCGTGTCTGTTTTTGGGGGAAAATAGAGACTTATTTTGGTGTTTGTGCGCTGATTTATGGGTTTGAAAATTACTTTTTTATTCTAAAAACGTAAGTAGATATGGTGTAGACAGTTAATTCGATTATCTTTACGATAGATTTGAAATTAGGTCTGTTTTTGTGTTTGTAGCGACTGTCAACAATAATGCCTTGTTAATTTAACTAAAAATTTTTCAATATTTTTTTCGTAATGTAGACACTATAAACTAAACGTTGTAATTTTTACTGCTTGAAATAAAAAATCGTGCATTTAAGGGTGAAGAATAATGTTTGTTTCGCATCCCTTTCCTACGTGATTTACGAAATATTTGAATTATTACTATTATTTATTTGCCTCAAAGAGTTTGTGTAATAACAGAAGACATAAATGTTTCTAAAAATGATTCTAAAACAAGCGCAAGTAGGGATAAAAATCATGAATCTAGTGGTAAGCTAGAACATATTCGTGAAGAAACACTTGTGACATTGGGTAGAACTGCAGCTTACCACATTGATATCAAAATAATATAAACACACAGATTCACATATAAGAAGCACACATATATATCACTATGTCCAAAAGGGATTGTTGTCCCATTTGTCATCCTGTAGGCCTACTATGTTTTAGTCGTTGTCGCCTCTTACCACATACTATTCTAAGTGGACAAGCAACTGCCAGATAGTGGGAGAAATACGCTGTGCGCATAAACCCCTAGTTCTCAAAGCCAATAACACTGTCAGAATGCTATCATATGTTAAATTTGCAATTAGAGACATTTCATCCAATCACATATTCACTACTTTATCAGTATCGTAGAAATGCTGTACCTTCTGCTTTAAAAGGTGGAATATATTGTCACACATCCCGCATTTTATTTGTATGCCTTCCACATCCCTCTGTAATGTACGCACTGATAGAAGCATGAAACATTCTGACAAAATCTGCATCCCTGACCGCGGTAAAATAATAAATTTAGAGCAAACAGCTTATTTTCGTCTTTCCATCTTGCAGCAAGTTTCGCCTTCTAATCTGATTTAACAACAAACCAAGGGCATCTTTTTTTAAATATTGAGATCCTACAATCTTCAAAATTTGTTTGTCCTTCTTCATTAGATTCTTCTGATAACAGTTTCTGTTGGTGTCTGTAACTAAAATGATAGGCAGTTTTGCAGGAAGTCTAGCGATCTGCACATTCTGACACTTCACATGTTTTTGCAAGACATGAGTAATTGCACTTAATCTAACCATTTTATCGCCAAAACAGGTTTGTGTTGACGATCCAGATGAATCTGGGAGTGATATATGGAGAGCAGAACTGGATGATGGATGATTCTGTGCCATAGGACTGTTTTATAGCTTTAGACGCATTATCGAAGCTTTGTGGCGGTTTCCTATACATCGTCAGTTGAAGTAGCTTATTCAGGATGTCAACAGAATATACAAGGTCTCCCACTCAAATCTTCTTGATTTCAAGGACCCAGGTAGAAAAACCACAGTAGATACGACAGTGATAAGTGCGCCACATTGTAGAGCATCCAAAGAATTTACATTCCCGCGTCAGAAGCGCCAAGTATCGTCGCCAGAGTGCAGCATTGTCGCAAGAAGTGAAAATGGCGACTCCACAGCAGAGTGCGCAAGCTGTAGTGTGATTTGCAGAAACAAAATCGCCGGTTACTGTGCAAAGAAATTATCGTCGTGTGTATGAATGTGGTCCACCTGATGTGAGAACAATTAAGGAATGGCATAGGAAGTTTCTGGCAACAAGAAGTGTTCTGAAACATTCTGGCGGTGCACGTTATGGAATTTCAGAAGAGACAGTGGAGGACATCAGACAAACGTTTCTCAGAAGCCTACGTAAGTCAATTCGTCAAGCATCTAGGCAGTTTGGTATACTTCGCTCAACATTGCATCGTGTAGTTCACCAGCATCTTCGTATGTGTGCTTACAAAGTGCAAATTCTGGAACATCTGACGCCGAACGACAAACCACATCGACAACAATTTGCTATTGATATGCTGCAATGTATTGATATGGCTGCCAGCTTCTTGGAAAGATGTTTATTCTCAGATGAGGCAACCTTTCATCTATCAGGAAGAGTTAATAGCCACAATGTTCGGATTTGGGATTCGCAAAATCTGCACATTGAACATGCTCGTGATAGCCCTAAACTAAACACCTGGTGCGGGCTGATACACGACAGGATTGTTGGACATTCTTCTTTGCGGGACAAACAGTGAATGTCTCAGTGTATCCGGACATGTTGGAGCAGTTTGTGTACCCTCAGATACAAGACTTGCAACCCAACATCATTTTTCAACAACATGGAGCTCCGTGGCATTGGTCAACGGCTGCTCGGACGTTTCTGGATAGGCAATTTCCCTATCGTTGGATCAGATGTGGAGGACCCATTACCTGGCCACCATGTTCACCCAACATTACGCCGCTTGGTTTCTTCATGTGGAGATTCATGAAGGACCACATGTATGTGACCAAGGTGGACGATATTCCTACATTGCGACATTGTATCACTACTGCGATTGCAACAATAACAGAGGAAATGTTGCATAGAACTTGGCAAGAAATTGAATATAGACTCGATAATATTTGTGCTAGAAATGATTCAGATGTAGAGGTGTATTGATGATAAATAAATAAATTCTTTGAGATGCTCTACAATGTGGTGAATTTTTCATTGTTGTATCTACTGTGGTTTATTTTCTGGGTCTTTGAAATCAGGGAGATTTCAGTGGGACACCCTGTATATTGTTGGCATTCATGGACTGGTTTTGTTCGAAGCGTAGTGAACAAAACTTTACATTATTATAAAGGGTATGTTTTTCATAAGATCTTCTCTCCTGCTATTCACTAGCAATTTTCTGCTTCTAAAACGAAACATTAATACACCTGTAGTTTTCAAGCAAATCCTGACGATACAGTTCAGTAACATGATGATATATACCTCTCAGGGTCCTTAGGAAACCTAAGAAAATACAGATGTGGTATCTTCTTCTTGTTGTTGGTGAAATTTATTGCGCTACAGACGCTCCCGTTTGTAAAAACCAATGTACAAACCAAAATAAACAACTACCATTCGCTTTCCAGATCGCGCCAAAATCAGCAGTTTTAATCCTGGCCGCTTAGCGCGCTGCTTGCGCAGTAGGCAACAAAATTGAGGCAAAGTGCCGTGACTGTTATGTTAGACTGTGGTGTCGTTGTGACTCCAGAAGCCATACTCGCAGACGAATTAAAGCAGAAGCTCCTGATATATTCAGCTCGTTCATTCATTGCAAATTTGGAATCTATTGCTGTCTTTTCCTTCTTTGAAAGCGACAAACTACCCACTTCGCACTCGTCATTTATGTAGTGGTATACAGTACGAAAAGTATTTAAGGAGCCTCCCTAAAGCTAAATACGTCTGCTGATTGTGTGAAGGGTATTCTAATTTGTGCGAACATTTTTTCTGTATTTTCTTTCTTTGAAAGAAGGTCTTTACATAGTAGTACGTATTGTAGAAAGTACTTAAGTAGAAGCTCCTTCACTGTTAAATAAATGTGCCGATTGTGTGAAGTATGTTCTATTTTTGGGGAAGAATTATAATTCGCTGCCAGTAACGCATACTTCATCCTTTAGTCTTGAAAGTAGCTGAAGCACCAGCAGAAGCACACCTGCATCAGTACCAGAATATACTTTATCTTTGCAAATGCTTAATTTGAAGGCGTTCATGTTTGGAAAAGAATTCTTTTAAAGTAACTATCCTGCAAATTTTATTTTATGCCTTGAAATAAAAAAATGAAATGAGCATATGGCATTGTTGGCTGGGAGGCTCCATCAGGGGAAGCTCTGCTGGCGAGTGCAAGTCTTATTTCAGTCGACGCCACACTGGGCAACTTGCGTGCTGGTGGTGAGGATGAAATGATGATGAGGACAACACAACACTCAGTCCACAAGTGGAGTAAGTCTCCAGCCCAGCAGGGAATCGAACCCGGGCCCGCTGAATGGGAGGCAAGTACGTTGCCACTCAGCTAAGTAGGTGGACACTTCATACCTTATAGGTGGCTGACAGTGAGACTTTCTTAATTCTTTCTCACGTGTGTCAATTTTTTCCTATTTCGTGTTCTGGCAATGAGTGCTGGTTCATTTTAACAGTTAATCAACATGTTTTGAATATTCATTCGCAAATCCATGTTTCATGTTTAATTTGTTAATAATCGACAATGACAAGTTCCATAAGCCCTCAGAAATGTGAAGGTGAATAATAAATTTTTTCAGGTGGCAGGACTTGAACCAAAACAACCAATATAACACAACACCTTTATCGTCCATTAATTACCCAATACACTACAACACTCAAGTGGAATTGAGTACTTTGTTTTATGTCATATGTCCCTGAAACATTGAAACACCAATAATCGTTATGTGAAATTTAATATCAATAAACTGCGCCTTTTCGAGAGATTCTCAGTGTAGTAGTGTTTTGGAACAGCATTTACTTATAGGAAATACGTTATTGCTGTGATTTACTGTACAATCAATGAACATTTACATACTTCAAAAAAATTGAACAATTTAGCCACCAGTGCAACACATACTTTATTCAAAAACACGCCACACAAAAGGCACTCGACCAAAAGGCAAAAGAATCCACACTTGCATCTACAACTGCTGCATACAAAGATACAGAGTTTAGTTATCAAATAATCCAAAAAATGAAAACATAAATCTACACTCGTCCTTATTTAATAACTTACAGACTCCAATATTATCACACAAACATTGACATCTAACTGAAAACAATGGTTTAGTTAATACATCAGCAAGTTGTCTTTTAGTGTCCACTTTTGATACTAGAATTTTACCAGCACTAAATAACTCTCTAACAAAGAAGTGTCTTATAGGAATAGGCTTCATTCATCAATGAAATTCAGGACTCTGGGCAAGCCAGATAGCAGTTTCACTGTCAATCCGTAAATTTGGTGCTGCCATCAACTGATCCAATTCAATTAAAAACTTCTTCATCCAGACTATCTCTTCAGTAGTTTCGCTAGCAGCTAGATTCTTAGCTCCAGTTGTGGATAAGGCAACAGAAGATTGCATTTGATTAATCCAGGAGATAGGTGCCCCAGAATATAGACAAAGAACACTTGCCCTGTGCCAGAGTCACCATCAAGATCAGCATCACTATAACATTTTAAAATTCCCCTTTATGAGCTGTTTTTATAAACAAGTCCACAATTTGTTGAACCTCTCAGGTGCCGTAGAATCCTCTTCACTCTCACAACATCATGATCTGTTGGTTTTTTCAGGTTTATAGGTACCACACTGACAGCATACGCAATATCAGGACGCATCGCACACCAGAAACAAAATGCTCCAACAACTTGTCTGTACAGAAGCTCAGAGGTATGAGGACTTTCTTCTGCATTACTGTCATTTATAACTGAAGTAGATACAACATTGTAGTTACCCATGTTGAAGCGCCTCAATATCTTTTCTGCTTAATGAGATTGACTTAGATGAACAGGTCCATCATCTTGTTGATCAGTTTCCAGACATAAGAAAAATGATGCAGATGTTGAAGTAATTTTGAACTCTTCTCTTAAATCACTGATAAGTTCTTGAAGTTCCTGTTTGGTGTGAGCTGCAGCAATCAAGCCATCATCAACATAAGGCACAAGGAATATTTTCTTAGAGCCTTTTAGTCTCTTGAAAAGACAAAGGTCAACTTCGCTCCTCTGGAAGCCAAGTTCAGTGAGACTATTACTTAACTTTTCATTCCAGCAACAAGGAGCCTGCTTCAGTCCATAGAGACTTTTCTTCAAGCGACATACTTTCCCAGACTGATCACCACATCCTTCAGGTTGCTGCATGTATACGGTTTCTTTCAAATTACTGTAAAGGAAAGCAGTCGAAACATCAATTTGTACAAGTTTCATGATCTCAGTTGCTGCAACACAGTAGTGCTCAAACTATGGACATGCTAGCTACAGGACTATAAATTTAATCATAGTCATCTCCTCTCTGCTGTGAATAACCCTTGATACCAGTCTTGCCTTGAATTTGTTCACTGATCCATCAGCAGGTGTTTTCACTTTGTACATACATCTGTTCAGTATGGCCCTCTTTCGTGGTGGTAGTTCAACAAGGTCCCATGTTTTATTTTCCCGAAGAGCTTTCACTGCACAATCCATGCTTCCTTTACTGTGAAGAGGAGTGCAAACTCATTCGATCATGAGATGTAATCTTTGAAGAGAGGCTCCTGAAATGTGAGAAACTTTTAACTTCTCCAGGGACTACTTTTAATCAGCGGGACCTGATATCTTAGACTGATGACCAGTCTGTTATTGATACTGAGAGTGATGAGAATGACAGATCAGTGAATATAGATGAAGACCATCAGGAGGAAGATCAAGGAGACATAAACGAAGGAGCCTTACCTGATGTGCATGATCGATCAACTCTAGAGCACCACAAACGTTTAGAGATTATGTGATGCATCTCTCAACATTGTTTCAGGAACCAGAAACCTATAGTAAAGCCATGAAGTCTCTTCAGAAGGATTTCTCGGCAAGATGGAGACGTCACCTGCAAATGTTTCAGTCTCGGCTTCTTGATACACCACACTGCGTCACTTCATCTTCCAGCAAAAATCAGGAATATGCTAGGCTCAATGAAGGACAACTTGGGTCTAAGAACACCAGGTGTCTACAGCATTTCCTGTGAATGTGGTAAACAATATATTGGACAGACGCAGTGTTGTTTCACACAATTCATCTCTGAACATCCAAGAACCGTTCGCCTTGGACAATAGGAAAAATCTGCAGTAGTGGTTCACAGCCACAGTGAAGAACACACGTTTCAGTTTGAAGAAACCAAGAGACTGTGTAGATCGAAAAGTTTCTGAGACTCTATTATTAAAGAGGTAGTGATAACCTGGCCAACCAGAATAGTGGCTTTCAACTCTGTGTGGAACACAATATTCTCAAGAATGGCGGCGGGTGGAATATGATGTCTCGCACGGAGACGAGACACCAGGGCCCGGCGCAAGCGGCACACCCCCCCCCCCCCCCCCCACGCACCGCCGATCCGCTTCTGCTCGCGCCTGACTGGCCCGACCAGCGCCGAGGATGCAGAGCAGCCGGTAGTCCAGCAGCTATAAAGATCAAGGCGAGACATGAACCCGACACTCCGCCTGAATATGGCAAGCAAGAAACTTACTGAAACGTTGCCAAAGAACAACACATTGACTCGGCTGTCAACCCGAGAAGATTTTATGATGCATCCATTCTGTTCTGGAATGTACAGCACTCTGAGATGTTGAATTATACGTTCTTTCCGAAGAATTTCTTTAGCGGATTTATTGTCAAATTCTGTTCCATTGTCAATCAGAAGATGTTGAATTATACGTTCTTTCTGAAGAATTTCTTTAGCTTATTTATTGCCAAATTCTGTTCCATTGTCAATCAGAATTTTCTTGGTGACATGTCGAGCAGTTTTTGCTTCAGCTATGAACTGGCACAACTTATCTGCAATTCCAGACTTTTCTTTGATGAAATATCATCTTTAAAAAGGACAAAATATTGATATCCCGCCACTGAATTGTGAAGAAGCTCACCCGGTTCCAAAGTCCTATTTCTGGAGCCAAATGGTAAACGATGAGGCTTGCCATAAATACAGACTTCACAAAGCTCACTGTCCATTTCCACATCGATGTTTAGCTCACTGCTAAGTACAGACTTCACAAGGTGCTTGTTTTGGAGTCAAAATATTTCAAGATAAAGCTGCAAAAGATTGTCTTTGCTAGTGACATTGACTTCACTGATGGAGCTGGGTATCATATTTCGAACAGCCAGTTTAAAAAGTCCTCCAAAGCAATGGCAGACACCAATCAATCTAGTGACATGATCAACACTGAATTTACAAAATTCTGTAATTGTTATAAATTTATTTTTGGATGTGTATCCTGTGCTGCAAGCACAGAGAATGGATTCTTGTGTATCTGAGGTACATACCACACATCTAACAGAGTATTTCTGTGCCATTTTCCTCCGACTGCTGCTTCAGTGTCAATTGCACCTTTTCCCATTGTTTCAATTGTGGCACCATTAGCTGCAGTACTGGGAGTTTTGTTGAAAATTACTCAAAAATGTTGAAACAACTTTTATGATTCGTAATGTGTCTTGTTGCACCATTTTCTATGAAATAGTCATCAATTCTGCACACAGAGGATGTAGCAGCAAAAAGTATCATATTTGTATCTGTATTAGATGGTTTTGGAGGTTTGCCATCAGTTGTCCATTTTCTGTACACTTTAATTGTATAGTTGGGTTTCTTGCAGTAATTACATATTAAGTTCTTTTTCTTCATGGGACTTTTTTGCTGAGATGATTACCTTGATGAATCTGTAGTGAGAGATTCTTGTTTACTAAAATAATTCTCCTTTGTCCTCAAAGCTTTCTCATTTGCTCACAATTGATTTGTAACACTCCAATTGTTCTGTTATCTTTTGACTTTAGCATCCAACTAGATTGGAACGAAAAATAGTCTTCTGGTAGCATACCTAATATTTTGCAAATCAAAACCAAATTGTGCATGTTGATAATTCTTGTTGAATCCATCGTTGGTTTGGATGGAATCAACAACATCATGAATAAAACAACCAGCTTCATGATGATAACTACAAAAAAACCTTGTGTACAAAGTAATGTTTACATTTTCGAGCAAGTGTACTTCTAACACGCATCTGGGCTCATAACCAACCGACAATTACTGTACAACAAACGAATATTTACACACTTGAAAAAAAGGCGAAGAAAAACGAATATTTACACATTTGAGCAAATGCTCTAATCAAAAACACGCCACACAAAGGGCACATGAACAAAAAAGACAGAATGTTGCACAGTTGTGCTGCAAACTGCTGAATACAAAGATAAAGAGTTCAGTTATTAGATAATCCAAAGATGAAAAAATACACCAACAGTTATATTATGACTATAGAATAAACCACACCAAATACCAGCATGACAAAATCCAATATGGCCCCAAGCAGGTGCTCCAGCCAAAGTATATCTTTGTAAGCAGCACAGCCACAGTACTTCTCATGATGTATATGCAAATAAACACATGTGTTAATGCATATGCCAAATGCATATTTGGTAACAGATGTCAATCACACTA
This sequence comes from Schistocerca piceifrons, assembly GCF_021461385.2. Classification (NCBI taxonomy): domain Eukaryota; kingdom Metazoa; phylum Arthropoda; class Insecta; order Orthoptera; family Acrididae; genus Schistocerca; species Schistocerca piceifrons. The sequence continues at coordinate 20,188,367 of NC_060144.1, forward strand.
ATCAACAGTATGCCCTTAACTATGATTATTCGCCATGTCATTGAATTTCTACACATCGTAATTTCAATTACAAAGAATTCTAAAAAATCTAACTAATTGCAAGAAACAAGCCCCAAAGCCCAAGAAATTTATTTCTACTGAAGTGGGTCTACTGATATGAACTGTATTAATCGATTCTTATCTTTTCACCTGGTGCTGTGTATGCCAACAACCATTATGATAATAAATTTGTAACTCTTTATTTCAGCTTATTTTCCTTCCTGATTTTCTTTCTTTTTACAAAGTTCAGCACACTTCAGCCTCTCTTTCTCATCAGGTCTAATTTTCTCAGTGTATTTGATTACTGACTCATTGTTTCCTTTCATTATTCATTCTCACACAACACCACATCCAATAGAAAAGAGCAAAATTATTACAACATACACTGCATAAAAATCAAGTCCTCCTTGCTATGTCTCCAGCATAACACTTCCTCTCTCACTGAGAAGAAGAATTGCTATGAAAAAGAAAATTGTTTATATTTTGAGAATGAGAGTATGTAGACTAGTACTGCATTGCCAAAATAACGCACTCACAATTCCTTTTGTGACCATGTAAATATTAATTATTACAGGCACACAAACTTTATTGATGCTTGGACATACTACTTAGTAATAAAATAATAACTGTGGGTTGGATGGATGTAGATGTAGACGTCAGAGTCCTGTGGCATGATGTGGCATGGTGGCCATTGTGAAGTGGCCATAACATTTTTACTATCACAATCCGAGAGCATTGTGATGTTACAGTTGTAAATGCCCACTCGTGACAATTTCACATTGAAAGTTCACTTATTTGTTTGCAGCAGATGTAAAGCACGACTTTTCTGTTTACACATGCTGTAACATTCCCTGGCAGCACACACACTATTAATAAAATGAAATGACATTTAATTGTACTATGTACGCCTCTATGAAGCAATTCGTATGTACTGTAATTGTTTAACAAAAAAAAATAGTATTTAATTTTGTATAAAGGACATTCGTTATTATTGTAATATTTTCTGTAATAATATTCTTGATGTATTTATGATTGTAATATTTCAATACTCATAATGTAATTACGAAATATGTTAATATCTGCGATAAAAAAATGTAAAATACAGCCACAGAGGAAAATAATGTTGTAAGATTACAAAGAGACATAAACAATCAGCAATAGTATAAATAGGGATACATAATGTGCATTCTTTGCCGTCTTCCTCGAGAGCTGAGATAGAGAGGAACCTGTGACGTGGCATTTTATGAATGAGTAGACTTCTTTTGTCTGTATCTATCTTTAGCCGCCATTAGAGGAGAAATTACAAAGTAATTAAGTTTAATTATTGTTGTGGTCTAAATATATTATAATTTATCAAAATTGTATATTACTAATGCAAATTAGCTTGCCCATGTTATCTATATTTCTTTAAAGAATTTTCAGCATTTTTAGCAATTATCGTTGGTGTTGCTGGGCTGTGCCGCGACCGAACGATTTGCAGCGGCGGCACATTTAAAAAATTGTTCCGCTAAAAAATTAACCAAACCCGTAAATTTGGAGCAGATAAAATTTGCAGTGAATTACGAAATATTTTTCTTTAACAGCGATCCTGAGGCTGACGGAATTTTTACTGGTTTTACATTTGTGCATTCATAGGCGGATAATTAACATTGAAGTTGTTAATCTGTTGGTTGTTTCAATTTCTAAAGCAAATAACTTAAACATATAGTGAAGTGTGTTTTGTCAATGATAATTAAACGTTCAGGTCGGCTTGGCAATATTTAACCATTTTATGCTAACAGAGACAGTCTTGTTATTCCATAGCTAACGCCGGGAAAGAATTAAGTAAATATTTAAAAAACCACTGCATTTAGAAAATGTGTGCCATGGCCAAATTACGTAAAAAAATTTAATTTATATAATTTTCAACTAAATGTTCTTAATCAGTTGCTAAGTTTCACATAATTTTAAATGTGCTTAATTCTGTCTAAATGAATTTTTATTACCACACGTAAATAAGGGGTCCTACAACAAAGTTCGCACTGAAAGAGTAAATAACAAAAATATTTAAAAAAACATTTCTTCCCCATTTTCATCCATTTTCATTCATTATCATTTTTACATAATAAATAAATAACTAAATATTTTTTTATTTCATTAAATTGGCGCCCAACGTGGGGCACGAATAAGCAGTGGCCACAAAATACCCATGAGATAACTAGGGAATTATTGTAGTCGAACTTTGTTGGAGAACAATTAATAATTTTTTCATGTATTGTATGTATTGCCTAACCAATATTGTGTGGTAATACCTGTATATGATTTTTTGCATGAGAACACTATATAACCAGAGGCAAGCCGAAGAAGAGAGCTCATTATATCAAAAAATTAATTACCTACCACAGTGCCAGGGGGCAGCTGCACCCAAGATAGATCACCAAAAGGTAAAGCTACAGTGTAGTTGTCCTGTGGGTAGTAAAGCAGCCTCAGTGCAGTGTTCTCAGATCATTAGTGGCGTGCTTGTTGTTAGTGTTTTTTCTTTTTTTAAATAACAGGTCATTTGAGTAGTTAGTCATCGTAGTATATAATAAGTGTGTTTCAACAAATGACCATTTCTTGTGTGATTATGTCAGTGAGACCTGAGTGTTAAGATATTTAGTTCAAATTTTGTTTCTTTTGTTGACTATGGTTAGATTGCGTAGTCAGAAAAATATAAACATGGATAATGAACAACAGTTAGCAAGCAGTGATACCGAGTTAGAAAGCGGTGCACAAAGTAATGTTAGTGGCGTAGTTCAGAAAGTACAATGTGAGAATCTGGGGGCAGAAGGGCAAGAAATGTTGCCACTGCCAGCCAGTGATTCGGTTGAAAGTAGAAATACTGTGCCACCTACAAGCACTAGACACGGACCAGAGAGTGGTGAGGTGTCAGAAGTGCAATCATTAAGGGTTATGTTCGAGCGCATGCTCAATTTCCAAGCTGAATTTGCACGTATGCAAGCAGAACGCGATAAAGAACGTGATGCTAAACAAGCAGAACGCGATAGAGAACGTGATGCTAAACAAGCAGAGCGTGATCGATGCCAGCATGAGAGAGACTTGCAGTTAATGCAATCTTTGGAAGCTATGCAAAGTGATATTGTTAGTTTGAGACAAAACTATGAAACCATACCCAAAGCGCTGCAAGAACTGAGCGAAAGAGTAGATAATATCCAGGTGGCTAACGCCAGTATCGTAGATGAAATTAGTGTACTGGCTAACAGGTTGGAAAAATTAGAAATTGACACAAGTCAAGCAATAGAGCAGAAAATGTCCGAACAGGCGAACAAAATTGAAAACGAATTTATATAAAAAATAGACGAGAAGGTGCACGCTGCGATTGAGGCCAAAGACTTGGGCTCGAGTGCGGAAGTGCAGGACCTAAAAGGGGCGGTGCACACTGACATTCCGCTGTGGCAGCGGAATGCCAACCGTCGTCTTGCGGAGCTGGAAAACAACTTGTTGCACGGGGACGCACAGGCGTGTGTCACGCCAGCCAGGTCCAACAATGATAGGCATATAAATACAACAGTGAAACATTGCGACTGCGAGACAGAACAGGCAACCAATGTTAGCGAAACAAACAAATGTCACTCCAAAATAGTGACTGAAGATAGCCTAATTAAAAACCGACAGTTTCAGATCTTTACAACGGAGAAGAAATCTGTTCACCCTGTAGTATTTATCAAGGGATTTAGAAACATTTTGCCTAGCGTTTGGAGTCATACACAGAAAATACAGTTCGTTATGTCTTACATACAAGGAGATGCTGCATTATGGGCAACCAAAGCAGCTGACAGTTGCGACACGTATGAGCAATTTGAAAAGGCATTCTTAGCCAAATATTGGTCAACATGTATTCAGGAGAGATTACGGAAAGAGGTATGTAACCCAAAGCCGTATTCTCCACGATTAGGCAATTTGCGAAAATATTTTGAGAAATACATTAATAAGACCCGTTACTGGGATGAGCAGATTTCATCCTGGGATTTGATCAGACTTTCGAAATCACACTTGCCGATACACGTAAAGGAAAAACTTATACACGTACCGGAGAACGACATGGAACATTTCTTGTCTGTTCTGGACTCAATTGACCTGATTCAGGAGGATGTGAAGGCAGCCTCTGAACAGGCTAGAAGTAACGGAAACGGTTACAGAAATGGTCGAAATAACACGCCTCCACCAAATAATGGAAACGGCGGAGGTAACAATTGGAGACAAGATTATGTACAAAACGGGAATAGAGGTAGAGACCGGAAAGGCAATAGTCCGCCGGTGAACAATGACCGGAAAAGGAGGTTCGATGACCGATATGAAACAGGCCCACCAAGCAATAGTAGATGGAAAAATGCCAGGGGGCCTTGGAACACCAATATCTATGACGATGCAAACCGAACTTGGCCACAGAACCAGAGGCCCAGTCCGGACCGACAAAACAGTGAAAGATATGACAATAACCGACCGCCACCACAAAATGCGCCAACGCAACGCAACTTACACATAGTGGAGGTCAGCGACACAGAGCAGCCACACCCATCCACCAGTAATAATCCAACAAACTAGATTCAGCCGAGATACGCTCTCCATCGTCGGCTGAGGTTTGGAGTGAGAGCAGCCCGACACAGAACAAAACATCGGAAATCTGTATCCTCAGGTATAATGACGGGGTACACATGGGACATGAATTAATAACTGAACCACCCACGTGCATAAAGGAGCACAAAGACAAAGTACAAGCGATAATAGAGATCAAAATTAACAATATTGATGTGCAAGCAATCGTAGATACAGGTGCTACTGTCAGTATCATGAGTATGTACTTATTCAGAGCACTGGGAAAACAAAAGCGTATGCTGACTTTTCCTGTGAACAATTGCAAATTCACTGGAGCCGTTACTGCACAGCGACAAATAATTAAACTCCAAGTGCGGGTAGAGATGTATATAGGGGGAGAAGCCATAGCGTGCTCGTTCCTGATGGTAAAGGGTTTCAAGGTAGCCTGCATTTTGGAAGTAGATTTTTTGAGAGGAAGGGACGCAGTAATCGACCTTTCTCGGGGAAAATTAAGTTTGATGAACACGGGTAGGAGGATAGAATTGTCCATGCTCGGATCTGAAGAGGTACCTGTGCCTAAATGTAATGCTATTAACATAAAATGTAGGAATCAGTGGATACTACATTTAGACAATCATTCTCTAGGACAAAATCTCTATTATTCAGACGTACAAAGTGATCAATTAAAAGCAAATGTGGACGCACTTGTCAACAAAGTATCACAGTCCGAAAATTTGAACTCAATGCAACAGCAGGGTTTGGTACAGTTATTATCTAACTATGCAGATGTATTTTCAGAACGACCAGGAATTGTTAAGGGATATCCATACAATATCGAGGTGAAGCCTCACAAAACCTACTGTCGAGCCTCATACTCCATTCCTTGGTCCAAGGAGGAAATTGTAGCTATCTCTTAGCAGATCCCCACTCAGGAAGAGTACGGGGACTGTATCCGCGTAAGGATGTGAAAATATTTTTACAGTAAATGGCTAATAGTCCTAGGTGTTATGTGTAAAAAGGTACACCATTCTTTTGGAAGTGAATGAACATTAATGATGTGTGATCTGTAGAGATAATGTACTAGTGTAGAAGTATTTAAATATAAGAATATGATTGACTTTCTCTTTTGCTTATGATTATTTGAGTTATGTCTTCTTTTTAAATAGTGTTAGTTTAAGCATGCTCTAAATGTCTGCACAGATAACCTGATTAGTGCAATTATTTGTAGTGTTAAATTGTGACAGAGATCAGTCAGGAGGAAAATTTTAGTAGTGATTAGTTTGTGTACTGCATGATATTCTATATGTGTGTGTCACACTGAAATATTTCTTGGTACAGTCTTTTCTATTATATATATATATATATATATATATATATATATATATATATATATATATATATATATCTGTGTGTGTGTGTGTGTGTGTGTGTGTGTGTGTGTAGCTGTCAGATTGATAGGTTCTAACCCAGAATAATATTAATAATATGAGACCCTGAGAACTTTATTTTCAAACCAGTATTATCAAAGAGAGTAATGCACCCAGTAGTGACCCGAGGGCACCATGGGAGGCAAACTTATTGCAAATTTAAGTAACGCAATGTTATGCACAAAGAAGCTTCAATTGAAGCATGTGCAGTTCGAATCAGTAAAAAGAGCTAGCCTGGTACAGTCCAAGTCAATTTTAGCCTACAGAGACTACACTGTAGTTACGTAGGACCTTGCAAGTAAAGTGAGACATAATTTCAAAGGAGTTATTGAACAATATGACTGAATCCGGCTGGAATGCACAAATAAAATCTACTCGAACATAAATATGGATGATTTTTGTGCAAACTAATAAGAAATTTTAATATTTGTTACCATGTACGCAATTATCACACACCTTGGAAAAGAGCGAACAAAGAAGTTGCAAATGTGCTGTTACAAAACATTGCACAACGGACATTGTAACAGAAAGAAAAAAGACCTTAAACAAAAGTGCAGTATTGTGTGGCAGAGACAGACAGTGACTGTTGAAACTGCAGCAATACGTCATGAGGTTGTTTTGAACAAGCAATAAGAAACTGTATCAGTGCCGCGTGTGCAAGTGGACAAGGAACTAGCATGACACGAACAGTGAGCCGATAACAGACGGTGGACCAAGCTAGTGTCAAACTATAACTCTTTGTGTGTCAAGGGACGCCAGGAAAGCGCATTGACTACAGAGATACATTTTGTGCTAAGGTGAAAACTAGCGTGTGACTAATGACAAGTCATGACATGGTGAAAAAATATTGTGTGCCCATAAAACGTGTTACTGTGACAACGAAACATTGTGCAAACCAGACTAGTGAAGGCCTACTGAATAATAACTGCCAATGACTGTGTGCGTTCTTTCCCACAGCAGGAAAAATGCCCATAAGTATAGTACACTGTTTGTGAACTTGTTGCATGTTTGCTGGAGCACTGCAAGAAGATGTCACACGGGAGAGCTGATATACAATGCGCATCCGGCTACTTCAGCCATGCAGCAGCCGAAGCAGCCCGTAGCAGACCAGACAGCCACTCCGCACCGTAGCTGTCAACACCGGGGGCGGTGACCTACACGGAACCGACGCGCCGCGCCGAGCGCCGCTCAACAATCGCTCCGCACCGCTCACCAACTACAGCATTATTGACATATTCCAAAATATTTACACAAACTGCATAACATGTCAATGAACTCGATTTTTGGCAAACACTGAACACTTATTATGTATACCCGTAAATTGACGAGAGAAAATGAACATTAACAAGTGTAGGAGATGGATTTGTAACACGTAAGTAGAGAGAACATTATGAAAAGTAACGTTGTACTAAATGATTTCAAAAAACTAAGTGATATGTCCTAGGACAAGTGACCTTGCAGAACATCGCAAAAATGAGAATTATGAGTTGTTAAAAACACACACAACAAACTTTCGTTGAACTGTATGTGACTGTGATATTATGTAACCGTTGATGACAAACTGCTAAATCATTTCAAAAGAATGACTGTTAAAGAGACAAGATTAATCATGAACCAACTGGGATGGCTGGGCTCCGGCACAGTTTTGCCCAGGTTTCCTGTCTGCCTTCGCCCAAATGGGGGAGCCATGGACATATATAACCCTGGGACTAATTAAAAGAGCCATTCCATAAAAAAAAACAGAATTGTAAAGAACGTTACTGGCACCATTGCGTCAAAGTATAGATACTCTTTGCCAAATGCTGCCAGGAGGCAATGTAACGTTCGTTGGCAGCACACACACTATTAATAAAATGAAATGACATTTAATTGTACTATGTACACCACTATGAAGCAATTCGTATGTACTGTAATTGTTTAACAAAAAAAATTATTTAATTTTGTATAAAGGACATTCGTTATTATTGTAATATTTTCTGTAATAATATTCTCGATGTATTTATGATTGTAATATTTCAATACTCATGATGTAATTACGAAATATGTTAATATCTGCGATAAAAAAAATGTAAAATACAGCCACAGAGGAAAATAATGTTGTAAGATTACAAAGAGACATTAACAATCAGCAATAGTATAAATAGGGATACATAATGTGCATTCTTTGTCGTCTTCCTCGAGAGCTGAGAGAGAGAGGAACCTGTGGCGTGGCATTTTATGAATGAGTAGACTTCTTTTGTATGTATCTATCTTTAGCCGCCATTAGAGGAGAAATTACAAAGTAATGTAAGTTTAATTATTGTTGTGGTCTAAATACATTATAATTTATCAAAATTGTGCATTTCTAATGTAAATTAGCTTGCCCATGTCATCTATAATATTTCTTTAAAGAATTTTCAGCATTTTTAGCGATTACCGTTGGTGTTGCTGGGCTGTGCCCTGACCGAACGATTTGCAGCGGCGGCACATTTAAAAAATTGTTCCGCTAAAAAATTAACCAAACCCGTAAATCTGGAGCAGATAAAATTAGCAGTGAATTACGAAATATTTTTCTTTTACAGCGATCCGTAGGCTGACGGAATTTATTACTGGTTTTACATTTGTGCATTCATAGGTGGATAATTAACGTTGAAGTTGTTAACCAGTTGGTTGTTTCAATTTCTAAAGCAAATAACTTAAACGTATAGTGAAGTGTGTTTTGTCAATGATAATTAAACGTTCAGGTCGGCTTGGCAATATTTAACCATTTTATGCTAACAGAGACAGTCTTGTGTTCCACAGCTAACGCCAGGAAAGAATTCAGTAAATATTTAAAAAACCACTGCATTTAGAAAATGTGTGCCAAGGCCGAAATACGTAAAAAAATTTAATTTCTATAATTTTCAACTAAATGTTCTTAATCAGTTGCTAAGTTTCACGTAATTTTAAATGTGCTTAATTCTGTCTAAATGAATTTTTATTACCACACGTAAATAAGGGGTCCTACAACAAAGTTCACACTGAAAGAGTAAATAACAAAAATATTTTAAAAAACATTTCTTCCACATTTTCATCCATTATCATTCATTATCAATTTTACATAATAAATAAATAACTAATTTTTTTTATTTCATTAAAATGCTCAGTGATCATTATCTGCTGAATATGGTTTATTAAACAGATGGCTGCAAATATTAACAATATTATCTATTGATATCACTGTGTCTGGACAACTTTAAACCGCCTGTTTAATGTACAAGAGACTTGGTAAAATCCAATGTTTTTTAAAGATAGTGTATAACTGAGACAATTTATACATATGTTTAAGTACTAAAATGAAACTTTCCACTAGGCCAATTCACACTGACCACCACATCACATCATGTGAGGGCACTGTTACCACAGGCTATATTTACACTGTCTTTCACATCATATCTCATCATGTCACATCATGTGACGTCAGTTTGCTTAGTCCAGCACCGAAAGTGAAGATGAGGCTGTGAGATACCATCTGCGATACAAAAAGTTGGAGTATAGTGTCAGAATTGAGGGACTAACAATGATGCAGTTTATAGATGGCCAAAGCAAATAGCGTATTGTCTTGATCAGTTTTGTGTTTTGAAGTGCTAAGAAGTGAAACAACATTTCAAAAATCAACACTTACTTGATATTAAATATATATATACATACAAACACATCAAGTAGTATTTATGGAACTAATAATGCCAGAAGCAACCGTATTTTTGTCCTTCATTGGTGCTGACTTTTTCACTTAAAATGTTATTAAATGAAAATTACTTCATTATATTATGTTCTTACCTAAATAATTTTTGCTTTCGGACATCTGACCTCGCTTGCAGGAGAAAATATCCAAGTCGTGATGGAACATTTGCAATTTGCCACAAAAACAAAGTATAGCACTAGGCGTAAACATAAGACACAAAGGAACAAAAGTACAAAATCTGTTACTATAATGTGAATGAGGTATCGCAAAAATAGGTGAACTTCCGATATTAATATATGAAGACATCCTCAAAACTTTATTCCTAAGAAACCTCAATCTAACATGTTGGCCTGCTGACCGCCTGTATGAATCCACTGTTTGAAATGCATAGTTGATATACTGAAATCACATAACGTGATGGTCAGTGTGAAATGGGCTTTAAAATTCAAATTATCCAGAACATTCACTTAACACAGAGCATCACTTAAAATGTCATAACTTTTCCGAACAATACTGTTTATGCACAAGCACATGATACTAAAATGTAGACTTTCACGGCCGGAAATATCACGTCCATTATAATTATCCGGGCTGTTATGCCGTGGTCGGTTGATGAATTTTGTCTCAATTCCCAACGTTTCGTCTCCGACTGCGGGAGACATCTTCAAGGGGGTCCGTAGGTCGATGGAAGGTCCAACACACCCACTGGCCCGCTACTGACTGCCGCTAAATTCGTGTCCGCACGCTCCCGCGCCGCGGTGTGACGTCACGTGTTTTGAAAACGCCAGTGCAATTGGCCGCTGTCCGTCGCCGTCGATCGCCGTTGCCATCACCCAGTAGTGGACGGGTGGTGCACATCTTCTTTAACACCGGCATCCATATCCCGTTTAATTTCACGCCCTCCTCCTTCCGGTTGAAATTATTTGAGTGTTTAGCGATTTCGATTGCCTCCCTGTAGAGCCTTTCGTAGTATCTGCTTGTGGCCGCTAGTACTTGCGTCTCCTCGAAACGAATATTGTGGTTCCCTGGCTGGAAAGCATGCTTCGCAACAGCTGATCGTTCCGTTTGTTGAAGAGGAGAAACGAAACGATCAGCTGTTGCGGAGCATGCTTTCCAGCCAGGGAACCACAATATTCGTTGTGTTTATTAATCACTTGTCAACATAAATAAGGGTTCCAGTGAAATAACGAGACGTGAGTTAACTGCTGTCTACTAAAAGTGTTATGGCTCTAATCTTGAAATAACACAGGATGCTTCAGTGGCTGCTCCTCCACACCAGTACGTTACAAGTAGTGATGAGTGATAAAGACAATCTACAGTAAAGAAGAATATTGGAGGGAAAAAACTTGAATAATAATATTATAATTAAATTTGCTTGATAAAAGCCTATCGTTACATGACACAATGACGCCGATAGGAAACTGTAGTGACTCTTTACTCTCATTAAAAAGGCAAAAAATAAACAGTTCGCTATGTAGGGAATGTGAAAAGCAAGTGATGAAAGGTGTTTTTTTTTGCGTAAAGTGCAACTTCTAGTTATATAGAAAGGGCAAGAAAATAAATCTGAAATTCACCGGTAATGATTTTCCTTTGATGTTCCAGGGCTGTTTATGTGACGAAACGGCCGATCTTTTAAGTGGAGTGGACTCAAAAAACGAAATTATGAAGGTACTACAATGTGACATTGAAACACTAAAAACAGAAATATTGACTGAAATGAAAGAAAATGATAGATTAATACGTGAAAATCAGTCCTATGTGTGCGAAATAAATCTAACAGTAAAGCAACACAGCTAAAATGCATGTGCACCTATCTATGAACCTTGAACAAACAACACATCCAAGATTTCTGATGCCACAATGAAATTATAAAACCGAAAACCTGTAGATAAATATAAATGGAAGGTGGTGAATTACAATAAAATGAAACAAAAGGCCATAGCTATGCAAAGGAATGAAAGTACATTTCTAATAATTGGCGATTCGCTGCTAAAAAATATCGCTGTCCCCAAATGAGGAGTCGATGTCATACCAGGGATTAGAATCCAATAAGTAAGGAAACATTATAAAAATACTGTAAATTCAAAATAGACGAATACAAAACCGGATTCTCGTTAAAGCGATGTCTTTATTCACATTGGAACAGATTCGTTAAGAAGCAGCAGCAGAGAAGAAATTATTAAAGAAACAAGAAATATAATCCATTCGGCAAGAAGTGTCTACGTGGTTTCCCAGCTGATATTTTGCAGAATCATAAAAAGGAGGTCAGTGGGTGAGAAATACATCCCCAAATTAAATTATGCCTTCAAAGAACAGTGTCTTGGAGCACTTTTCATAGTGCCAAACAAGTTTCTATGTGAAAACTGCCTACGAAAGGCTGGAATTAGGGTCTGTAAGACTCAGCAGAATGTTTACAGATGTCTGCAAAATAAATAGAACCGAGGGAAACTAATATGGCTGATAGGGATGAAAAATCACTTGCTGCAACTGAAAAATAAAAATCTAACAAAAGAGGAGGTACTACAGAATATGCTCTCAGAATACAGCTCACAACACGTAAGCCAGCAAAAGAAAAGTTACGCAAAAGTACTACATCAGAATATTCATTACATTGGCAACAAGAAACTAGAAGCAAAAGTAGTCCTAAGTGGAATACAACCAGACATATTGGATACCAGCGAACATGGTGTAATTGCAAGTCAGGTAGCTAACATGACAACAGTGGACTATATCTCATCCAGTTACTTCTTCAGATCTAAACATCAACGAGGTGGAGTTTCCATATATATTAAAACAGGTAAGCCCCTAATGACTGCAAACGGTACAGGTGTAAGATTACTCACAGCTAGAGGAAAAAAAGACTTTGAAATTACTGGTGTAGTGACTGATGACTTTAGATTACTTTGTGTGAGTACATCACCAAGTGGCAAGACTAGCATCTTCCTGAAAAAAAAATGCCCCTTACTAAGATTAAATATGAATAAAAACATCATTATTGTGGAGACTTGAAATGGGAAAAGAATCAAATCCAAGACAATATTTTGAAGAACTGTTAATTACATACAACGTGGAGGGAACAGTATCTGTACCGACAAGAGTGACTTCTCGAAGTCAGACAATTAGTGACAACATCATTACTGATATTAGTAGGTGGAATTATGAGTCACATTTAGTCTGAACAGAAATATCTTATCATCATCGAGCATTGATACGCTTCTGCAGATGTAAGGACATGGTATAAGAACAAAAAAAAATCAGGAACATCAGTGTACAAAATATTAACATCTTTTGAACAATGTTAAACGAGGAACCCAGGAATGAAACTCTACAGGTGCAGAATATGATTCATTTATTACAACAATTAAACACTATTATAACGTAGCATCCCCCAAAGTAAAGAGACAAGGAAAGTTGCAGGATCAGAAAAAATGGATTTCTAGAGAAATAAAAGAACTGAGAAGGAATCCACAGGATTTGAGATGGAGTGCTGAAGCTGAAAATTATAAAATGCTACATAAGAAAATAGGCAGATAATAAGAGATGGAAATGCAAGAGCATTTAATGCTACTATAATGAACACAAAAAAGGTAAAGGTAGCTTGGAATGTAATTAATGATGAAAGAAAGGAAAAAGCTGGATCGAACAAAGAAACAGATATCAGGACAATGAAAATAGATAACACATTGGTTAGAGACAGTAGAGACTTAGCTAACATATTGAATGATATCTATATAAATATGATAGAGAACTTAACATTGGAAAGAAACAGTCCACAAAAGAAGTTTACTATGCTGTCAAGAACAGCAAACAGGACTATGTTCTTTATACCGACAGAAGATTAACTGAAGAAAACTACACAAAAACTAAAGTGCAAGAAATCCAGTGGTGATTACGAAAAATCGGATCATATGATGAAGAAAGTAAGTGAGCAAATATTTTTACCATTGGTGGACATAGGAAACAGCTCTTTCAGAGATGGAATTTTTCCAGAAAATCTGAATACAGTCAGGGTGGTACAAGTACAAAAGAAAAGGCATAAGATTGACCCCAACAACTACAAGTCAGTTTCACTGATATCAGGTTTCTCAAAAACCCTGGAAATACTTATGTATAACAGATTCGTTGATTGAACAAATACAACATTCTTACAGCATCACAGCACCATTTCATAAAGAGTAAATCTATGGAATAAGAGATTGCCAGTCTGGCAGGTTATATTATACAGTCCTTCTATGAAAAAGAAGTTGTATCTGCAATATTTCTGGATCTCTCCAAAATATTTGACACTACTGACCATGAAATAATGGAAAGAAAATCGTAAAACTATGGTATTTGAGGGAAAGCAGGCGAGTGCATAGATTCATAACTATGCAACAGGAAACAGTCTGTATTAGTAAGGAATGCATGTCAGCTAGAAACCAAAGCTCTCAAATATGGAGTGCCGCATGGATCCATAATGTGGCCATTGCTGTTTAATCTGTCTGTTAATGACATAGGTGTTGAAGGAGAAGACAATATTGTGTGCAGATGACATAAAAATACTGAACAATGACCAAAATGCGGTACACCTTGAGAGAAGAGCATACATATCTGTAAACACCACAGCTCAGTGGCTCCTAGAAAATGGGCTAGTTATAAACCTAAGAGAGACTGTATGCAGCGTACAGAAATAAAGAGAAAGCTGTGCATGTGGGTTTAGAGGTTGATGAAATGAGACTGGAAAAAGCAGAGCCCACTATACTGTTAGGTATTACTGTGGATAACGAGCTGAAAGAGAAACACATATTGATTCTGTCTGTGAGAAACTTAGCTCCATATTAATCATACTGAGGCAGTTATCACAGTATGCAGACAAACAGCTTCTGTGCACAGTATACTATGGACTCTTCGAACCATATCTGCAGTATGGAGTGATAGTGTGGGGAATCTCAAACATTAAAGAAATAAGACGGGTGTTCCCATTACAAAGAAAGCATTCAGGATCATATTAAGATCATTGACTTCTGAAACATGCAGCAACTGCTTCAAAAGACTAGGCATCTTAATTTTTACATCCTTGTACATATTAAAACTATAATATATGTGACGAAAGATAGTGCAGAGTGGACTGCAAATGCTAGTGTACACACCCACAACACATGGAGAAAGAATGACGAACAAAGTGTACCCCACCAACCGACAATGCTTCAAAAAGGACCCCAGTACTCAGATATCAAATTACTAAGAAGTCTTATATTATATGTTATTATAATCAGTGTTAGAATGTAAGAAAAATGGTTAGAAAATAAATGATAATGATTGTTTTTTTATTTTTGACATATCCTATATTGAATGTACCTTCACTCTACTCCATGCAATCTCAGAGCATCATATAAAACGCATTTCAATTCAGTTCAGTTCAGCATGAAAACAAAGAACTCAACATTAGATGAGACACAACACATTCATGAATGACAAGTAGGAATAAATAGAACACACCCCATAGTCAGAAAAAGGTGTTCAACGAATTGCGAAGTGAATAAAAGGAATAATTTTACATATCGAACAATCAAAGCAATCACAAGGACACTGTGGACTATTTATCAACATTGCAAAGTACAGTTATGTTACACTGCCATAGCAGCTCAAGACAACAAGAAGCAAAGTTTGTACTATTGCAAATTATCTCTGTGGTCAAAACAGCAGAAATATTTACGCCACCTATTTATCTCTAATTGCGCCTCTTTGAACCATAAACGATTGTACCTCTTCCTGATCAGCACCTACCTCTAGCTGCATTCTGTCAGATCTTGTTTCACATCTTTCACTGATCCTTTCTACTGCTGTACTAATTTAAGTCATTATGGCCACTACCTCCACAACTTCACCTTTGCACTCAAATAGTGCCACTTCTTGCCACGTGACTTGCACCACCACGCTGTCTGAAACCCCTTGCTTTTCTGTAAATAAATCTTCGGCTACCTCTTTAATCCATTCATCTGGCAACACATCCCTACGTTTGGCAAGATCACTCTCTACCACAACTATTCGTACTTCCAAGTTGTTGTCGGTGCACTCACATCAGCTGCCTGAGCGCACACCACTTCACTTGGTGGGGGGGGGGGGGGGGCGCTCTCATCATCTACATGAGCGTGCGCCGACTCGCCTGTGGTGGCGGGAAAAGAGCCCTGCTGCAGGCCAAACATGCAGCCTAATAACAGAACTCCTCCCCGCTGGCTGCTGTCCCGGCCAGCCCCTTGTGACTGCACGCTACCTTCTGAAACTCTCGGTACCTCAAGGTCGCCACCTACTTCCACCTGCACTATGTTTTCTGCCACGTTCGCTTCTGCATCACTACTCTCAATGGTGACTAAACATTTGGAGCATGATCTTGTTACCACGAACATAATGCAGAGATTACACTATTATTTTCTTAACCCAGAATAACCGAATATTCAACAAAAAAACATATCCTTATCAAACCAAAAAAAAAGATTCAGAGAAAATTTACACCATAGCAACATTATGATTACACAAAAATTGCTAATCAGTGGTGCCAAAATTTCTTCCCACTATGACAAAAAATAAATCGTAAATGTGATTTCAGTGGATTCTCACAATTAGATATCACACTGAATCCTGGCAGGGTCGAAAAAATGGGAAGTTCCTACCTGATCTGTGGCATCTAGTAGTCAGGCCTACTAGATGAATGGCTTGCCAAGTGAGCGCAATTATTATTCGTACATCAGAAATATTTTAATGATTATAATACCCACTGTATCTATGCTTGAAATATGGGCCCTAGTGCCTATCAGTTAAGCTATAATTTACCCTCGTCCTTACTTCTTAATGCGACGGAATGGATAACGCATCTGACTAATAGCTAGTGCACATTTCTGATGGTCTCACTCCACCCTGGCAAGGCCACATTTCCTTCCTGTGGTGTATATTTTATCCAAAGCTTGGACATCCCAGCAAGAAAATGGAGGTTATAGGAAAATACCTCAACAAAATGACTACCCACGACTCAATAATCAAGACCAGTATTTGTTTCGTATATCCCCTCTTTTATTACAATAATTCTTTCACGCTAATGTTGTAAAATTCCTTGCATTACACTTACACACAATAGCTGAACAAGGGATTCTTCAACCAATGGGCATGACATAACATAAGTATTTTACTATTCTATGGTCTCGTAATGTTTCTGTCTATTGCTACAGTGCACTTTCTGGATTGGTAAGGAATCTTTCGCTACTTCATCCTCTCCCCCACTCTCGTAATCTCATTCATTAGCAACATAACAAATTTACTGACTTTCGTGCTGTACTAGGAAAAATCATGCTTGTCCCACCGTATTTGAAACTAATTCGCTACTGTCTCATTAAAATCACACAGATTAAATACACAAAATAAATCATACTGGCAGTATAAAACACATCTCAAAAACAAAATGTTTGGTTATCTAATAATTCTGCTTTCCCATGTCAAACAATAGTCATCCCAGATTCACACGTCACTGACCCACATAATCATTTTCCTACCACAAACTCTGGAGGATTTATAAACATCTCCCTGTGCAATGCAACTCACATGGTGTTGCCAGGTTGATGACTGACTCACCTTAATTTACTTTCAGAGTATCTGAATATCATGCTGGTGTCACACGAATGTATCTCATAATAGAAGTTTTGGTATCTTTTTTATTTCACACATGGATCCTCAACTGAATGCTAGGGCAAGCACTTCTAATTCTTTTTATTGTCTGATAGTCAGGTTGAGACTCACACTGTACTCACCACATGGAAGTGCTTGTCTCTAATTCAAGTTCAGCACATGGAAATCTTAATTATTTTCAACTTAGATTTACACACACAAGTATTTCATCATAATACTACTACATACTAGTATTTCGTCTTATAATTACAAGATGTGGTTTCTTTTTCACTTCAAAGGAATCCTATGTTCTCCATGAATTTTTACCTGCCTATCTTTTTTCGAACTATTTACATGAGCTTCCCACAAAAAGTTTCTGGAAAGGGAAATTATTAGTTCATCTACTCCTAAATACTCCACATGCATACTATTTTCATTTCAGTTTGTTTTTCTGGTGCACACATAGAACATCTAACTTCACACCTCACGAACCAGTGACAGAGTGCTGAAACATGGCCTTTCATCCGCTGACCCTGCACTTCTGCAGAAGTGGGGGAGTACCTTGCCACCATATTGGTCAGCCACATTCCAGGCCCTTTGGTGCGCTGATGTACTTCCTCTCTTTGGTTCAGCCAAAGATGACCAGAGAACCATCTCAAAGATGATTATAGAATCTACCTTCACAATCTGTGGTTAGCAGATGACCAGCCATTCATTCAATTCACAAACATTACCAATCTGGATTCAGGGATCTATTTTAAGGAAGTACACATCTGAATAATTAAACATACAAATTGCCCTTCTTTCCTACATTTGTCTCCAGCTTTGTGGTATTAAATAAAATGGTGTTATTCAACAAAAAACGCTGTTCTGACAAGAACTGCGAAGTATGTTGTTGTACATCTTTTCCATGTTGGGCAGTACTGTACCCTTTCACCACCAACTACCCATGTAGAAAAAAAATGGCACAGTTCTATCCTTGCAATGTGTGGGTAGTCCCGAACATTTTTTTTCTAATCTGTGTAAACCTAGTATGTGATGACAGCCAAGGGGAGATCCTAGCCCCTGGTGACCCCAAACAGATGATTAAATTCCTTTACTCCTTAGTTCTACCAAATTATGACACACCTATTGAATTATTATACTCTCCACAATCCGGAGTAATGTAGATGTACAAATGTGCACTAATTCCAATGACTAATAAAAGATCACATCACACAAATTATAAGAACAATGAGATAAATTATGATAAAATACCGGAATCTCCACTACTTTGTGGAGTAATTCAAACTTTACTAATCCCATAACAAAAAACAAAAAAAATTGCTGTCATGAAATTCTAAGTAGCTTACAGTCTAAACACAAAACAAGTAATCTAACATTCATGAAATTCTGGGTACTAATCTTTACACAGTTACCCTTGCAGCAATGTCCAATTACAAAACAAAACAACAAAAGAATGAAAAAATAAAGTGCACTATTTACTTGTATAGTACCAATCTCTACACAATTACGCTAAAAGCGATGTCCATATACAAAAATTAAACTGAAAAAAATAATGAAATATACTACGAGTTACATCCTGGCTACATAATACAGACCAGCTAAGACGTCATGTCATACGTCATACAATTATAAATCGGTCAACAAAAACTAACCATATCACACACAAATTAAGTTTTCTAGGTTTGTCAGTAACGTTCATCCTTTATGCAACTACAACCACTACTTGACTGTGGGCTCAACCTTTTCCTAGTTTACAAGTTGAAACATATACTACTAAAAGAAAGAAAAAATAACAAATACCTACTGCTGAGCTAGTCAGTCCATGAACTTTGATCAATACATGTAGCTAATAACCAGCGATTAGTGCTTAAATTCACTAGTAAGTCTCATATACTATCCTACTGCTTATTGTTTGTTGTCAAAAATAAGGATGACGTTCCTTCTAATCAATCTAACAAGAGATGTTATGTTTAGATTTGCACACTGGCAACAATTAGAGCAAAATTCCTACCAAACATTCTAATAATCAAGACACATGAATTTGGTAACCCACATCAGAATAACATACTAACTACCCTAAACACATTTGTTAATGAAGTATAAATAAACTTGTGTTCTCTTCACGACAGAAAAATAAAATAAAATTCCCACTATACCAGTACAAATACATCACACCCTATCTTGCGAGGCACACAGAATTATTTCACTCTGTGATATTCTAAGGGTAAGAAAGCTGCTGAAGGATATCTTAGAAACACTGTCTTGGTGTCAAAGATCTCCCATGGTTACCCGAATGAAAGTCATTAGGTCACTCAAATCGGCATTTGATCACGCACTAACCAGTGAAATGTATCTCACGTTCAATGGAAATGTCAAAGTCACCTGTAGATTATATTCCCCAAGAATCTGGTTATCCAGAAATGGTACTAAAACTGCCACTTTCCATGGTTCTGTCCTTTCAGTTCATGGTGTAATCAAAAGTCTTTAGTTCCATCAAATCTGCACTAATTCACACACCAGTTAGAGAAATGTCTTCTACATCAAATGCAAACGTTAATGCCATTTTTATATCACATTCCACAAAAACCTGTCTACCCACAAATGTTTCCTTTCTCATTGATTCAACATGACAACTCCTACAATCTGTGGTACTGTCCTTTCAGTTTGATTGTATAATTGTTATTCCGCTTTCAATCCACCTGTCGACAACCGACAGCGTTGTCTACATAAACCCATAGTCATTGTGAAACATCAACCTTAGTTCCTTCCATTTGTAATGTTCTTTATTCAGATAATAATTGATAACCAAACTACAACTGTCCGCTATAGGTATACAAAGTATCTCTCTTGCCTTTGACAAGGTACAATTAACACGTCACTTTCAAGAGAATACGAATCCCATAGTTCAGTGGTTGAGTGGAAACAAAACATTTGTCCTGTCTGCTAAAAGACACAACATTTTCTGCCACTCATAGCGTGGAATCACCAGTCTTTCGATTCTCTCACTTGATGAGACATATAACCAGTCATGTTGTCTCAAGGTTCCTCTATCTAAGTATTAGTTTATAGTTGCTATTGGTAAGCACCGCCAGGTGGTGCCTTGGGTCGTTCATTCAGCTCTCTTGCCACCGCAGTGCGAGCTATTGAGTAGGATGGCCACCTCCTCCTTCTTTCAAGGGACTCTCTCCCCAGCTGTAAGGGTGGCGCTGCTCATGAATGGACCAGTGACAGGTGGGTGTTGCCCCAGGCCGATCTCGTGGTGTAGCGAGCGCGTGGGGCATTCCCTGGCCATTAGTGGAGTGGGGTGAAGTCGCTCCCTGTCACCTCTGCCTTGCCCAAGTGTCCCTGGCCTGCCGTAGCCTTTGCGGCTACCAGTCCGCGCCACTGGCAACCTTCAGCACTGTGATACCCAACCAGTTCGTCTCGTCTGTGCATGTCGCAATATTACCAACAAAAAGCTCTTACAGTGTTTTAATAAACATTACACAAATATTGATTACATCCAGAAACCAATAGATAATTACTTAACTAATTTTACGAAACTGTATATCTCTGAAATGAAATGACACCCCTTTAAACTAATTTTCTGTACTTATGAATGTATTACCAAATTCCATCTCTTGTTTCACAATAGCTCTTAATTATTTAAACACAAAATTCTGTACAAGTGCAACCTGAACACACAATACTTTAGTGGACTACTTCGCTCTCTAATCTTTCATAACAGCAGTACTTTTACTCCCTAACTATGTACAGTCCACTCTTGTGCTAATGGCAGTTTATGTTGTACCTCATCACAAAACAAGAAAGTATTCGCAGGAAAAAAAAAGAAATATTTCTGTAGTTTATAACCGCCTAACACACAAAATCAAGTAGTAAACTGTTACAAAATCCTGTCACAATAAGTATTTTGAAACAAATGGTACTATCTATAATCTCTAGTGCACTTTTGTGCCTGTGACAGAAAGAAGTGCTACATCTTTACATATTATAAATTTAATTCTAAAAAAAATACCTCTATAACACGTTTGTGCCAGAAACATAATATCATGTACTAAACTACTATCAAGGTTCATCTCAAAACATTTCTAAAGCACAATTATGCCTTACACATGTGACAATAGTCAAATACTCTCTCAAAAAAATATAACATCTGAAAAGTGTTATCCTTTCAAAACTAGAAAAATATTCCCAAAGCATGACTATGCCTAACATATAATAATATTCTAGGGTAGATAGGTCGCATTTGCTTTGTAGGAGTCCATGTCTTGCAAGTGTTTGACTCATAGATCACACTAGTCTTTAGCACACATTCAGCTAACACCACATCGTCTTTCTTATTCAACTCACCAACACACCAAGTATGCTAAGCTTAGTGAGTAATAGTCTAGAAGTACGCTAACCTCAACACAGTCACATGCACGTTACCATCCCATACCTTCACTTCACCATACTCATCCATACAATCCATGGAGTTGTCTTGGAGATAGCATTTCAACATCCAATTACATCCTTTCACTCTGGTATAATTCTGGGTCGTCTTACATCTGCATCCACTTTACCAATTATTTATTCTACTAAGCAACAGCTCAGATTAGCGACATTGTATCAAACAACAAAAACACACCAATTATTCATCCTGCAAAGTAACGGCACACATTATTTACCTTTAATTTAAGAACAAAAAAAATAGCAGTTATTCATTCTGCAAAACAATGGCACACATTCTTTGAATTGTTTCAGTGGTTCTACTGGTATCAGGCATCAACATAAAAAAATACTATCTTGCTAGATTGCAAACGTTGTGGTATAATTAGATTATCACTCACGTAGTAGGTAAGTTCCCTCTATAGCGTCTATCTTACATCAGTATTTCACAATATTTATGATTTAGGTCTTACACTCCCTTTATGTTCTTCACATTGTGCAGCTATCCTCATCTCTTCATTCATACCTTGGCCTTCAGTCCATCCATTGCTCCATCATTTCTTGGTCATCCATCGCCATTCACATCAATCTCAATTGCAGTATACACAGGCCTCTTGTAACATACATCTAAGACTTCTCTACACTACTCACCTCTATTCACCACTGTTCTACCACGTCGAATCTCTTTTTATTCGCCATCCTTATCCACTACTATTCATCACATCGTCTCTCACTTTATCCACCATCGTTATCCACTACTGTTCATCATGTCTTTTTTCCTTAATCATTATTTATATGACAAAAATTCGTATGTACACCACTCTATCGGCTTCTGTTCCTGACTCATTCGATCAGTCTATTCCATCATACTTCCTGACGGACCGCGTGCAAATTCTTATGTTCGATTCGACACTACACAACGTTACGCACAGCAGCAACAAAAAATAAATGCACTTACTATCTACCACAACTTGCCTACTCTCTATTTATCCTTAATTTTTCCACAATTTGATGTTAGAAATGTGATGAAGCCCACGCAAATGTTTTCCTCTGATTGTTTCTGCCAGTACAGTACTTTCATGACCTATCCACCTTACTCTGAACGGTACACTATACACAGTAAAGAATTTGTTAGTTAGGAACCTGGGCTTCTATGATAATCGATGATATTTTATTAGGATCTTGTCTCCTGCTACCAATTTGATCTTATGAATCATCCCTTTCTGCTTCTCCTGCCTGTTCTTAGCTGCCTTTTTGATACGCTGTATTTCAATCTTAACGATTTCGGTATGCCTCTGTTTCCCTGTTGGCGGGAAATCCACCAGCTCCCTGATTCGATCTGGTGGTGCTTCATTCTTTAACACTGTAATTGGTGATAAGCCGGTTGCTCCATGTGGTAGCTCATAGAGGATGTTCTGAAAATCCTTAAGAAAAACATTCCCGCTTCTATATCACTTATGGCAATAGACAGAAAATTTACTCCCAATATTCCTTCGACAGTTAATGATGACACAATCATAAAAACAGTGCCAAACCTTTTTGATTGGCACACAGTGCCTACCTGCACTTGCGACTTCACTCCTATTCCGTTTTCTGAAACTGCCCCTCTCACTGTAGTCTTCTGTAACGGTAATGTTGGCCATGGCTTTGTTACACTACAGCGGTTAAATACATATTCTCTCAACACACTCGTTATACTTCCTGTGTCGATGACACATGGTACAATTACATTGTTGATTTCTATACTAATTATTGGGTGGACTTCACTTACCACATCTTCTAATTTCTCTAACAAACTTTCCCTTAGCTTACCATAATCTATATACATAATATTTACATCACTACTAGCCATGGTACCGTGCCCTTTATTTTGTAGCCATCTGCTCGTTACTTCGTCATTACGATGCTGACTGTCCTCCTGTGAGTACAATGACTGCCTCTCTGCTCTTTGCCCAGTAAATCCATTCGTCCGTCTTGCTTCATCTCAATCCCATCTTCTATTTCCTCGGTTACTTGGTCGATATTTCCATGACTCCTGTCCTCTATTTCCTCGCCATCTTCCATTACCGTCATTGCGCTGATTCCAACCTCTCCAGGCATTCTGATTGTGCCATTCCTATTGTCAACTCTGTCTGGCCTATTAACTGTATCTGGATTCACGATGTTACTCTCATTAGCGAGTTCCTGTAATAAGTGCTGAAATGATGCAGAATCATACAAACCTCTGCCTGCTATTAGTATGTGTTTATGTAATTTCGCCGGCAGTTTCGTAATGCAAATTCTAATGAGCTCCCCTGGTTTGTATGTTGCATCCAAAAACCTGTTTCGTCTCAGCATTTCCTGATAGCACTCTATTGGATCTTTTATTGCTCCTTCATTACAATTTGGCATCATCAATATACTTTGTTTGACTTGGTCCTGTTTACTTTCCGACCAGAACTCATTCAAAAACTTGTCACAAAATTCCTTATGGCTATGACAGTCTTTAATACTTTCTTGCATTTTTTTTCTCTTGCCTCGTCACTCAAGTGATTACACACAGACTTCAGTTTTAGGACTTGTCCCCACGATGCAGGTAAGGAATCTTGGAATTGGGACAGCCATAGAGATGGATGCTGGTAGTTGTTGGGATCTGGATAGCAAGTGAACGTCTGTACTGATACAAAGTGCCTCCTACATTCCTATTCTTCGTCTATTTCTTCCGACCTTGGGCTATACCCAGTTGGCTTTGGCATCCGTTTTATCCGACACAGCCATTCTTCTAACTATCTAAGTTCGTCTTTCTCTTGCTGTCTATTTCTCTCTTCTAAATTTACTTCTCTCTCCCTCTGTAATCTATATGGTAGTGCATTATCTTCGCTTCTGTATACTTGTTGCAACTGCCTTAGCTCATCTTTATGTCTAGTATTTATCTCTAATTTCACCTCTTTGAACCGTAATCCTGATCTGCGCCAACATCTCGCTGCATTCTGTCAGAGCATGTTTCATATCTTTCACTGATACTTTCTACTGCTGTACTAATCTTAATCGTTTTGGCCACTATTTCTGCAACTTTACCTTTGTGCTCAATTAGCGCCACTTCTGCTGCATGACTTGCGCCACCATGCTGTCTAAAACCCCTTGCTTATCTGTAAATAAATCCTCTACTACCTCTTTATTTCGCTCATCCGCCAACAGGTTCATATGTTCTGCAAGATCACTCTATACCACAACTATTCGTACTTCCAAGTTAGTGGCTTTTTCACTGACAGCGTCACATATCTGTTTCAACGCACTCACTTTCCTAACTCCCTCATCTAACTGGTTATTCACCATCACCAAACGTTCATCAAGAATGGAGAATAACTTCCCCATTGCCTCTCTATTAATCTCATCCACCGCTTATAATCTCTCCCTATTATCTCTATCCATCGCTTCCAATCTCTCCTTATTGTCTCTATCCATCCTCTATAAAAACTGTAATAGCGCATTATTATTGGTTGTAGTCGGTATGCTCACATCAGCTGCCTGAGCGCGCACCCATTCACTTGGGGGGGGGGGGGGGGGCATGCTTTCATCCTCTAACAGCTATGGTGGCGGGGAAAAGAGCCCGGCTGCAGGCCAAGCATGCTGACTAACAACAGAACTTCTCCTCGCTGGCCGCTGTCCCAGCCAGCCCCTTGTGACTGCACGCTACCTTCTGACCCTTTTGCTACCTCAAGGTCGCCACCTGCTTCCGCCTGCACTGCTTTCTGCCACGTTCGCTTCTTAATCACTTCTCTCCATGGTGACAAAACTTTTGGAGTGTGACCTTGTTACCATGAACATAATGCAGAAATTACGCTATTATTTTTTTAACCCAGAATAACCGAATATTCATATCCTTATCAAACCAAAAATAAAAAGATTTGGAGAAAATTTATACCATAGCAACAGTACAATTACACAAAAATTGCTGATCAGTGGTACACAAAATTTCTTCACACTCTCGTCTTAAATGACACAAAAAATAAATCGTAAATGTGATTTCAGTCGATTCTCACAATTCGATATCACAATGAATCCTTGCAGGGTCGAAAAACTTGAAAGTTCCTACCCCATTCTGTGGCATCTAGTAGTCAGGCTTGCCAATTGAGTGCAATTATATTCGTACATCAGAAATAATTTCATGATTATCATACCCACTGTATCTGTGCTTGAAATATGGGCCCTAGTGCCTATCAGATAAGCATTAATTTATCCTCGTCCTTACTTCTTAATGCGACGGAATGGATAACGCATCTGACTAATAGATAGTGCACATTTCTGATGGTCTCACTCCACCCTGGCAAGGCCACATCTTCCTGTGGTGTATATTTTATCCAAAGCTTGGACATCCCAGCAAGAAAATGGAGGTTATAGGAAAATACCTCAACAAAATGACTACCCACGACTCAATAATCAAGACCAGTATTTGTTTCGTATATCCCCTCTTTTATTACAATAATTCTTTCACGCTAATGTTGTAAAATTCCTTGCATTACACTTACACACAATAGCTGAACAAGGGATTCTTCAACCAATGGGCATGACATAACATAAGTATTTTACTATTCTATGGTCTCGTAATGTTTCTGTCTATTGCTACAGTGCACTTTCTGGATTGGTAAGGAATCTTTCGCTACTTCATCCTCTCCCCCACTCTCGTAATCTCATTCATTAGCAACATAACAAATTTACTGACTTTCGTGCTGTACTAGGAAAAATCATGCTTGTCCCACCGTAAACTAATTCGCTACTGTCTCATTAAAATCACACAGATTAAATACACAAAATAAATCATACTGGCAGTATAAAACACATCTCAAAAACAAAATGTTTGGTTATCTAATAATTCTGCTTTCCCATGTCAAACAATAGTCATCCCAGATTCACACGTCACTGACCCACATAATCATTTTCCTACCACAAACTCTGGAGGATTTATAAACATCTCCCTGTGCAATGCAACTCACATGGTGTTGCCAGGTTGATGACTGACTCACCTTAATTTACTTTCAGAGTATCTGAATATCAGGCTGGTGTCACACGAATGTATCTCATAATAGAAGTTTTGGTATCTTTTTTATCTCACACATGGATCCTCAACTGAATGCTAGGGCAAGCACTTCTAATTCTTTTTATTGTCGGATAGTCAGGTTGAGACTCACACTGTACTCACCGCATGGAAGTGCTTGTCTCTAATTCAAGTTCAGCACACGGAAATCTTAATTATTTTCGGCTTAGATTTACACACACAAGTATTTCATCTTAATACTACTACATACTAGTATTTCGTCTTATAATTACAAGATGTAGTTTCTTTGTCACTTCCAAAGAATCCTATGTTCCCCATGAATTTTTACCTGCCTATCTTTTTCCGAACAATTTACATGAGCCACCCCCACAAAAAGTTTCTGGAAAGGGAAATTATTAGTTCATCTACTCCTAAATATTCCACATGCATACCATTTTCATTTCAGTTTGTTTTTCTGGTGCACACGTAGAACATGTCTTCACACCTCAGGAACCAGCGACAGTGCTGAAACATGGCCATTCATCTGATCATCCTGCACTTCCACAGCGGTGGAGGAGGACTTTTCCACCGTATTGGTCAGCCACTTTCCACTCCTCTGGTGCTCTGGTATACTTCCTCAGTCCTCTCTTTGGTTCTGCCAAAGGTGACCAGAGAACTGTCTCAAAGATGATTATAGAATCTACCTCCACTACCTGTGGTCAGCAGACGACCAGCCATTCATTCAATTCACAAACGTTACCAATCTGGATTCAGGGATATAATTTAAGGAGGTGCACGTCTGAATAATTAAACATACAAATTGCCCTTCTTCCTACATGGGTCTTCAGCTTTGTGGTATTAAATAAAATGGCGTTAATCTACAAAAAACGCTGTTCTGACAAGAACAACAAAGTATGTTGTTGTACATCTTTTCTATGCCAGGCAGTAATGTACCCTTTCACAACATTTCCTAAACATCATATGTAAAAAAGGAGAAGAGCTGGTGTTCAAAGGAATGGAAGATGGAAGAAACATATGAACTCAAAGCTTCATTATGCAGTACTAACAGCTAAAACATACTGGTGTCTGATAAAAAAGCTTTACATGTGTAAGTGAATTTGAGTTGATTCACCTTCAAAGTTAAATTTGCAGACAAAGTGGATTAAGAATGCAGCGATGCTAGTTCATATATTTTGTATGAAGTAAGTTAATATGGTGGAAACAAGGCAAATAAATGTCTGCTCAGCTGTGGAACAGGACTTCCCTTCTCCTCCAATAAACTGTACCAGAAATAGATGTCAACTCCTTAAAAGTGTTGGGCGATCTGCTCGCTCTGCGCGATTGTGGAGAACATAGCGCTCTGAGCTGTGTCATCAGGTGAATTGTGCTGGAGCATTAATTCTGTTCAACTCACATCGAATCAGCTGGCAATGCTGACAAACAGACAATATGCCCCAGTACTGTGGCATCTGTGGACACTTGCCCCAATAGACAATGTGACATATCACAATAAAAAGAAGGAAAAAGATTCTGTAAAGTGTTTTCCAGGCTTCGTTTTCTTGATTTCATATTTTTAGAAGACTGTAATAATAACATTATTATACAAACTATGTGAAAATTAGAATATAAACAAAATGACAAAGGGATGGAACTATAGTACAATATGATCCATTTCCAAAGATTTAATAGCCTTGTACCTTCAATAATATGAGTAAGATGTTCATGCAATTAGGTTATTATCAAAGCAAAATTTATAAAAAGGTATTATTAATTAGTCTTATTTTTATTAGCTGCTATTACTTCTTGGCGAAAGAAATCTGACTTCTAGGTATTGTGTTGACATGTTTGATGCATTTATGTATATCAATCCTGTCAGTCTGTTAGCTGATAAATGGTAATACGTGAGTGATGAGTGACAGTTACCATTATGTTGTACTTATGGTGTCTGAGTGTGGGAAAGTCATTAATTGTTTGTTCCATACAATCTTGTGGCACTTATCATTTCCTCACCTGACGTGATTTCTTTTTATTGTCTTTGTTTTTCAAAATTTTGGATTAATTCAAAGAAAGGTTTGGTGATGGAATGTAAGATTATAATAGTAAAGCCAGGATCCCACAGGCAACAAAAGTGTCGCCACAGCTGGTGGATTACTGTAGTAATATTGCAGTTGTAAGTGTGAACTCCCAGTTTTTAGTGGTGCAACGTGCGAGATGCAACGTTTGTCTCACTACAAAAATTTCAGCTTAGTTGAACTTTGTTGTTCCATTTTCCTACCACCACTGCTCCATGGTGGCTGTATTTCGAAACACGAGCATTTTTTTTGCAGGTATCGTGGAGTAATTGCTGTGGTACGGTATTCGATTTTTAGTGCTTTTCTATTTTACTTGTGAAAAAATGGTCAGCAGGTGCACTTTCGCAGCTTTTCAGAACTACAAGAGCAGCATCCTATGTTTGATTTCTGCAGCAGTCTGTGTGTGTATAATATTTGCAAACCAATGGCGTACCCCACAGTCTTAAAAGAGTTTTGTAATTTGTGAGACCAAGCATTGTATTAATTGTGGATCATATGCAGGAAATAGTTCCAGCATGTGATGTGGCAGCTACTAAACTAAAATTAATTATTCGAAATGCCTGTGTCAACGAATATAATAAGATTCAAAAATCTTGGAAGAATGGCGTATCTGGCGATAATATTTACATGCCAGATGTTGGTTAGTTTGCTATTGCAGACAGCATTTCAGTCTCTTGATTTTTATTGCTTTTGCAAATATGTTTGTTTCCTCTAATTTATCCCTGTGTGATATCTATTTTCATTCAACATTTGGGTTTCGTCTTCCTTGTGTTTTACCCTTGTCACAGCTCTAAGGCCATAACCTGCACTATAGCATTCATACCCGCCCATATGATTCTAAATACAAATACCAATGTTTTATTCCACCGTTGAGCATATTTACTTGCAATTGCTGTTGTAAATGTTTACACAATAATAGTAACAATAATAATACTATAAACTGTGACATGACAAATGTAACTAACTACAATATAATAATCCAGGATGGATGCAATACGTATTTGTGCAAATGTAAATAACAACAAGAAGTTTCCTAATAAGGCAATTACAAGATAAATGAACTACATAGTTCAGTGAATGACAAATAAATAATCAAACAGATAATAACAATATGTTCATGAAACTGTAATAAAATAGTTGCACAGTATGGCATATGTATGGTTTTCAGTTAATTTATAGTTCATTTTCATTAAGAAAGTGGATCATTTGTCACATACTCAAGGAACTCTTGAGCAGAGTAAATTACTTTACTTTTTATCCACCTCGAAAGACTAGTTTTAGATTTATTTACTGGCACTGTGTAGGCATTTTCAGGTAATTTGTTGAAGTAGACACGACCAAGATATTTGTAGCTGTTACGTGTCTTTGCAAGCCTAGCATATGGCATATTAATTGTATGTCCATTTCTTATGTTATGGTCATGAGCTGTTCTCCTTAAGCCAAATTTACTCAGATTTTTTTAACGAAAACAAGGCAGTTGTATGTATACAGGCCAGGCACTGTCATTATATTTATATTAAAATAATCTCGACATGATTCATATGAGCTAAGTTCTGCTATGCACCTTATGGCTTTCTTTTTCCATTTAAACACTAATTGCGAGCCTACAGAATTGCCGATAATAGTGTTCCATAGCTCAGGTGCGAATGGAAGAATGCAAAATACACATACAACAGAAGTTCTTTGCTGACACTGCTCCTCAGCTTGTACAGCAGATATATGGCACGTGCCAATTTGCCACATATCTTCCCTGTGTGAATATCCCAGCTGAGCTTTTGATCTATATGAAATCCTAATAATTTTACTGTTTTGTTTCCATGATTGGGAGCATTCAGATTGAATACAATAGCTTCAGTTTTACTATCATTCTTCTGCAGTACATTTACTCAAACCAAGTAGTGCACATCTCCATTGTCACTGCCATGCTGTGTTGCACATTTTCAAGATTGGTATCACATGCGATGAGTGTTGTGTCATCAGCATATAGCACTGCATCACATGATCATTTATATAAATAATGAAAAGGAAAGGTTCAAGAACAGATCCTTGAGGTACACCCTTTACAACTGGGAGACGTTCTGACATTTGATCATTTACCTTAACTAACTGTTTTCTATTGTCCAAGTATGACTGCATTAGGCAGAGAGCATTCTCTCTCACTCCATAGTGGTAGAGTTTTTTTATGAGAATATTGTGGGAGACCATATCAAAATCTTTCTTGAGGTCCAACAATGTTGCACAGATAATATCGTTATTTTGAAAACAATTTTTTATTTTTGCTACCATACTCTCAACTGGTTTGACTGTAGAAATGGTAGATCTGAAACCATACTTTGAGGAGGTGAGTATATTATTATGTTCAAAATATTGACTCATCTGTTTATGAATGCAGTATTGTATTACTTTTGATATTATGGGTATAAGTGATATTGGTCGATAGTTATCTGGTGATGCTATATCTCCTTTCTTATGTACTGGGTTAACTACAGATATTTTTAAACATTCTGGATAATTACCTTCATCCAAAATTTTGTTGATTATTTTCGTCAGTGGCGCTACAATTTGATTCCTGATGTATTTAATAACATAATTTGAGAGACCATAGTAATCCTCTGCTTTAGAATTACTGAGCTTAGTGAATGATTCATTGACCATCTTCCAGTGCGCCTCTGCCTTGCTCACATTCTCCATGATGCTGTTATCTGATTGAGGACTGACAAAATGCGTATTTAAAATATCAGATGAAATTGGTGTTTGGTATACTTTATCATCACAGTTAGTTTCTGTTTTAATAATTTCCCATGCAGCTTTGCATTTTTTTACTGAGTTCAGTATATATGTATCATCTGCTTTGCACTTAGCTACCTTGATTTCACACCTGTAAATCTTTTTCACTTTCATGTACATTTCCTTGTCAGCATCATTGTGCTTGGACCTGTAATGATAGAGTAGCATGATGATTCTTAATCTACTTAGATGTGGGGTGTACCAGCTTATTAGATTTTGTGGTTTGGTGTGACGATTTTGCTTTGATATTTTCTTGCAGTGTGTAGGACAACATGCTTCAAAATTTTCAGTTAAGAGTTCTAGAAATTTGTTGGTAGATTTATTTTCACCTGCAGTGGTTATTATTTTATCCCATTTTATTAAAGTCAATTTGCTTATCAACTTGTTTAGCTTTTATTCGTTAATTGGTCTTATAAATTTTCTACAATCAAGTTTCAGTTGCTTTACTGTTAAGAGTTTGTCTGAGTCATAGTCCCTCATGATCTGAAATGCCTAGCTTGATTGTGTTGAATTCTGTTTTGTTTAGACGAAAATTACAAATTATGTTATCTAGACATGCTTCCTGACTTGTGGGTTTGTCATTAACGCAACTGGAGGTAAGAGATCTTAATGTGCTTAGCAAGTGATCAATCTTACTATTCTTAAGCCTAATGTCTATATTGATATCACCAAATATTAATACTCTGTAGTTTTTATATTTGAGTAGCAAGCTCCCCAAACAAGTCTTCATTGCACAGTCCTCTTACATCTATAACTCCATAGATTAGGTTCACACTATTTTTAACATATACATATACACCACAATGTTTAATACTTGTTCTACAATAGCTGGTTCCCAATTCATACCAAAATAGTACACTTCATTTTAGTTCCTCACTGCTAAGCCAGTGTTCATTTATTGAAATAACAGTGCAGTTTAAGTTTTCCAGCCAATACTGAAGTTCATTAAGTTTGTTTTTAAGAGACTGCACATTAATATGTAGGAACATTACACTTGTACTTATTTTACTGTGGTTTTGCTCTAGCCCTTCAGCAAAAAATCACTGAGATGGGATGGGATTGCTCTTCCTCGGTATACAACTATTTGATGGATTTTCCAATGTTGACTGCTCCTTCAGATGGCATGTTGGTGAAGTTCTTATCTTGTTAAGAGGATGAGTTGCTGAACATAAGAAATGGTGGATTTGCTTTCTGTTGCATGTAGGGCAGGCAACAGTTTCTGTTGCATGTGTTGATATTTCAGCTGTCCTGACTCTGATGATTCTGCTGCTTTTGACGATGCTGCTTCTGCTGCTGAGACTGGTCTCATACCGGTACATGGAATTTTGCTGTTCGCTCTCTCCCTGTTCACAATGATTTCATTTATCATTTTACACCCAAAGTTTTTTCCTTCGTAATTTAGATGCATTCGGTGTTTTGTACACGGACATCTGTCTAATTTGCCTATATAAAGGACGCTACATTTAACAAACAAAGAACACATTTGTTTTATTTTAATGTTAGTTTTTCGTATTTCTTTGTTGACACACGAGTGTTACATTAGATTATGTCTGTGTGGTAACGTTGCAATATTGTATTTCGTTGTTTATTGCATTCCAGGAACTTTGATAGTTCCATTAGGCAGTTATTTGCTTCGTTTTTTGCAATATCATTTGCACCCTCTATACACACGACGTAGTCATTTTTTCGCGACATTTTATCGTGTAAGTCGTCACTAATAATGTTTTTCGTTGTTGCTTCTGGCTTCACAATACCTGTTGCATCGAATTTTTATGTTTTCTTTGAACAGTCTCATCAGCTCTACAATTTTGTTGATATTGTCTTTCTCATTCGTCCCATTACTTCGTGCAAAAGACAGCATGCTCAGTTTCTCACCGTCACTGTTTGCCTTACTTCTGAACTTAGATCCTGTATCACCTTTCTGTTGATAAGGTTTGTTCAAAAGTTCATGTTCCCTTAATACTTTCTTGTAGCTGTCGTTATTTATTTTACATGAGTTACTTAACACACAACTTCTTGACGATGCACGGGCACTTTGTTTGCTTTTGGAGTTTCTGGAGTTTATCGTAGATAACACATCACAGCCTTTGTTGTGCACTAAATTTATTCTGCTTTCACACTTTTTTGTTTCCGACACTCTGTGAACTGTTTATGCACGTATCTCTTGTCAAGTTATCCGAATAAGTCGAGTTTTCTTTCGCCGTTTCTTGCTTCAACATCGGCTCACGTTTATCTAATATAAGTTTACTAATATCCACTTTCAGTTCACTGATTATAAGTTGTAATTTAGAAACACGGTCATTTAGTTCCGATATTTCACGTTTATATTCTGCACACACTTTCTTTTTACCAGCAAAATTGGTGCTTTTTTGACGAGATATATGGTAGACTCTTACACTGGCCGCCATCTTAGTAACAGAGAACACACAACCACATTAGATTGTGGTTGCGTGTTCTCTGTTACATCGTGAAATATAAGTAAACTGAGTACGAGCTATTGAATGAAGTGACATAAACTGCAACATATTCTTGAAGAAATAATTAAGAAGTAGTATACAATCCCACTTATTCCGCGAAAGTAAGAGAATACACACTGTATATCCCACATATGAAGTATAGAGATGCTCTTCCTTGTGTAAAAATGAAGCGACACAACACTTTTCATTATGTTCTGCTTTGCAGGAAGCCTGCTTCCAAAAATACAATTTCCATCTTATTCTTTGTGGTATCAAGTTATCTCGATAAAAAGCATCACTGTTTTAAAACTTTATTATATTCCATTTATACATTTAACGAAAATAAAATAAAATTAATGAGTCAGTCCTAACACTTAAGCAACTCAAATGAGCCAGCTTCATCACTTTTTTATTTCTTCTCTTGCTCCTACAGACTAAGTCTTGATTCCTGAATTTAATAATGTAAAAGAGCCTCACTTTCACAAACAGTCTTATTAACAGGAACTTGGTTTCAGCACAGCACCCAGGTGGAAAATTGGGGATGTCCATCAACATGTTCACAAAGAAAGCACCATAATTACTTATGTGAGCCTATTCATCAAAAGTAGAAGTCATCTTAGTATCACAATGAGTTAAAAATTCTTTGACATCTTCTGTACAAATAAATAGGCTTCCAAAGTTGCCTCCATAACGTTTAAAATGACAATAAACTTTGTCATTTGCATCTAAGTCTTGGCTGCCATCTACAAGTACTGTCCTACATTTATAACAGTTATGAATTGTAAGCAATTTCTTTAATACATAACCAAACACGTATCTCATGCTGTTTGCCTCTTCGAGGTCTGTTTCGACTTCCACATTTGGTAGTCTGATCACTGAACTCATGTCACTGATGTCCAACAGTGGTGAAACAAGTAATTTGGGCGCTGCTTTCATATCCACTATTGTCTGACCCCAGTTGATCCCCTCACAATTGGAGGTAGCTACACTGTGTGTGTTCATTAATTTGCTTAAAGCACAATTATTGATTGCAGCACAAAACTGTCATGGTGATGGGTTGCTACAAAAACCACCTTTATGCCTTATCACTGAGAAAACGTTTTCCAGTGGATCTTGATTAATTTTGCATGTTAATAAATATAACTTGGTTCCATCCAAAATATCATCAACAAACATGTTCAAGCGCTTATGTTAATATTTATCCCACAATTTAATTGTATATCTTCCACATACCTTTGTAAGGTACGTACTGATGGAAGGCTAAAACAGTGTGATAACAACTGTATACCTGAGTACTATAATACAGCAAATTAAGTGCAAATAATTTAGTTTCATCTTTCCATCTCGCACCACGTTTTCCATTCGATGGTATACTGATTTGGCTTATTAATAAATCGAAAGCATCTTTTTTCAAGTACTTGGAACCAATACTTTTTAAAATGAGCTTGTCTTTTTGTACTTGTGTCCTGTGACGTTGTGGTTGCAGATTATATTTAAGATGGGCACTTTGCTTGTCATGTAGTAATTTTGTACTAAGTCTAATGATTTGCACGCTTTTACATTTTACACGATTTTCCAACACGCGAATAATTTTATGTAATCTAAGCACTTCATTTTCAAAAGATGTCTGTGTTGCAGATTATGTTGTTAGTGATTTTATATATGTCTCTCTTGTAGGAACACTTGTGGTATCTGTTTCTTTTGTGTCAGGAGACAGTTTTATTGTTTTTGCAATAACACTTTCACGTTTGTATGGCAATTTTCTCTTCATCGTCACTAGTTGTGACTTATTCGGCACGTCAAATAACGTAGGAACTGCATTCCTTACCAATGTCTTCTTTTCCGCACTCATGAACTGGTTTGACTCGAAATGTAACGCACAAAACTTCACGTTATTGTGCAAATAAAGGACATCTTTTTGCAGCGGGCCCTGTCTTCTACTATTTATTAGCCATTTCTTGCTGCTAAAAAAAGAAAAACAAATTCAGTAATTCAATACAGTTTAGAAAAAAATCGTAAATAAAGAGCGCTCTAATGTGATGTTTCATGCCTCTCAGGGGCCTTAGGAAACCTGAAGAATGATAAATATGGTGTCTTCTTCCTATTATTACTGCAATTGATTGCACTACATACGCTACCTTTCGTAAAAACCATGTTAAAAATGAATATAAACGATACGGTTTATATTTACTGAATACCATATTCAGCAGCGTAGCTTCTCCACCGCTTGGAGCGCTGTTGTCGCGGAGTATAACAAAAATCAGCGGGAGTGTCGCGACTGTATATACAACTTCACGTGATGTAATCGAAATACATGCAGTTCCCTCGCGCTCGTAAAAGTCGATAGTCGAAAGCTCACTAGTGACGTCACGACTGCAAAAAGTACTAAGTAGTGTGAAGTCTATATGATAGCATCATAACTTGTAAGATATTGGTGCATGGGGAAGTGAACTAGGTTATCTTAACTTTGCTTATAGCATGCTGTTTCTCACACACTGACATAGTTCTATCACACATTCCCCTGCTACACGCTACAATACAGAGAGCCCTCTAGTACCAGAGGGCTGCAAATATGTAGACATGAGGGATAAAGAAGTAGAATGTTAATAACATTTGCAATTTCCATGAAAATGCTGTGAGACAAAGTGACCATTTGCATGCACTTTAATAACTTTTCTCATGTCTTGACCACACTTTTATTTTTTCCTAAAACACCTTATGCGTTTCTACTTTCCATCATTTTCAAAGGCAGGTTATGTCAGTCGTAATAAATCTTTCATTAGATACATTTATCATGTCAGCATTCTCAATCATGAGACAAGGCCCATCCCAGAACCTCTCCCAGGAGTCCATCGCTCTCCTCACCCTTACCACTCCTTGCACTCCTACCTTCTAGAATCTCTGCTCTCATAGACCAACACTTTCAGCCTATTACCTGCAACCTACTCTCCTATGTAAAAGATACCATTTTCTCCACCAACTCTCCACAGTTCCTGTTTCTTTACCACACAGTGCCCTGCGTATCACTATTGATGCCAGCTCCCTTTAGACTAACATACCTAATGCCCATGGCTTTACTGCTATTGAATACTACTTTTCCCAACGCCCAATTGATTCCAGACCAGCAAACTCCTTACTACTCGCCATTACCAACTATAACCTCACCCACAATTACTTCTCCTATGAAGGCATTACCTACAAACAAAGTCAAGGTACATCTATCGGCACTTGCAAGGCACCATTGCATGCCAACCTATCCATGGGCCATCTAGAGTAGTAGTAGTCATTCCTAAACATCCAGAATCCCAAATCTCTTGGATGGTTCAGATTCACTAATGACATCTTTGTGATCTAGATTGAGGGTGAGGACACCCTATCCACATTCCTCCAGAATGTCAACACATTCTCTCCATTCACTTGACTTGGTCCTACTCAACCCAACAAGCCACATTCCTTGATACTGACCTCCACCTCAAATACAGCTACATCAGTACCTCTGTCCATATCAGGCCTAACAACCACCATACAGCCTAGCCGCCCATCGCCATCAGATCTGTAGTGACAAGCAGTCTCTCTGAAAATATACCGAGGGTCTCCCCTCACAACCTTGCACAAAAATAAATCTCTTGTGCCTTATTTCTCCAGTTGCCCACCACCTCCCAAAGTCCCATGCTGTCTGGCCACAGAGGAGTATTCCCCTCGTGAGTCAGTACCACCCAGGACAGGAGCAACTGAATCACATTCTACTCCAGGGTTTCGACTACCTCACATCGTGCCCTGAAAGGAGGAATGTCCTACCCACTATCTTTCCCTCCCCTCCCACATTGGTATTCTGTTGCTCACAAAATCTACAAAATATCCTCGTCCATCACTCCACAACCCCTGCTCCCAACCCCTTGTCTCGTAGCTCATATCCCTGTAACAGATGTAGACACAAGACCTGTCCCATGCATCCTCCCAGACTATCTACTCCAGTCAGGTAACAACCATCACCTACCCCATCAAAGGCAGGGCTACGTATTAAACTAGCCATGTGATCTACAAGCTAAGATGAAACCACTGAGCTGCATTCTACGTGGGCATGACAACCAACAAGCTGTCTGTCCACATGAATGGCCACCAACAAAGTGTGGCCAAGAAACACCTAGCCATCCCATTGCAGAGCACTCCACCCAACATGACATTCTTCATTTGAATGACTGCTTCACAGCCTGTGCCATCTGTATCCTTCCCACCAACACCAGATTTTCTGAATTTCACAGGTGGGAACTCTCCCTACAATATATCTTACATTCCCAAAACCCTTCTGGCCTCAACATTTGTTAGCCATTGTCCTTACCCATCTTTTTTGCCCTGTGGCTGTTCCCATTCCAGCACTACACAGCCCTCTATTCCACCATCGTGCCCTCAGTCTCTTTACTTCAGTCATTGTCCACTACCCCCTCCTTTGCCCACCCTCCATCTAGCCTCCCGATTGCACCTAGCTGCCCTACCTTCTCTCCACTTCGTTCCTCTATGCTTCCACAAGCAGCACTTTACCATCCCCCACCCCTACCATGTTATCCCTCTCCTCCCCACCCAGGCTCCTCCTTATCCCCCACCACCCGGTTGCCTTTCCCATCATGCGCTGCCGTTTGCAGTCTGGTTTCAGCAGCCAGAGATTGTGGTCATGAGTGTGTGAGTTTCATTTGCACAAGCATGTACGTGTATGTTTCAAGGCCTTGTTGGCTGAAAGCTCACTTTCTGGCAGTCTTTTTGTTGTGCCTATCTGTGGCTCAGCATCTCTGCTACATGGTGACTAGCAGCTATCCTTTCCATAATATTGTTACATTCTGATGTTTTTATTCTTTGATTAGTATTAATGATATGTTCACCACTTTGTTGCATACGGTGTGCCAAATTAAATTACAAAATTATATTTGTCATCTGAGGATTTTGATTTCAGTGTCCTCTTTTGTACCTCATTCATGGATAAAATCTAAATCTGTCAGTAACAGGTCATATATTCGTATGAGGTTAGGGCACTCTAGATTTTGTAACTGAAAAAGATTCCACTGTCATAGGGCAAAAGTTTATTCCTAGGTAGGTCAACTGGAGGAGGATTCACCATCCATTCCCAACAAAACAAAAACGAAGAGCCCAAGAGAAGACACCTTACACCAGGAAAGGCCAAAATTCCAACACCATGGCATCAAGATGCTGATAGCACTGAGGGGACATCAGAGGTTTCACATTCATGAAAACTAATGCTAGACACTTTCTGTAAACTTCATTTACACAAAAAGCTACCAATCCAAACATTCCAAAACAGTTTTTCAGGATGGCCTAGTATTTCATTTTCCATATCATTTGTTTGATAATAACTGCTGTATTTTACTGTGCTTTGGGTCTAAAAGAACAGACAGCTCCAGTGTTCTCTAGCACTCATTAAACATTTATTCACCACACCTTTTCTCAGCCTGCCCTGTCTTGTTTGCTGGTCAGTGCTGTGTTGTCTGCCTGTGCCACCACAAAGGAGTGCTAATCACTTGCTGGTGTCTTAATGTTTGGACTTTGTTTGACATATACTGTCTCACTCTAGATTACTTTGTGGCCATTCATGAATGCGCATATAAAATTTGAAGTTTTATTTGTACAAAGAAACAAACTGACATTTTCTGTCAAAGCTAGGCATTGCATGAAATGTTCAATGAGCAGTATTTATTTGGGCTGACTCCATCTACACATTCCAAAACTGAAATTACATATGTTCACAGAAAGACTTGGGAAATGAGCCTAACAACACTGGGTGTTTATGTACATGTCACTTATTATACAGGTAGGTCTTGAAGCATCTCCATTGCTGCTTGTGTGAAAAATGTATGGAAGACCAAAATGAATCAGATGCTTTCAAAAATTGATATTAGAATACTAAAATAAGAAACATAATTGAGGGCCATTTTGACAAAACTCAACAAATGCCATTTACAAAATTTTGCAGGAAAGATATTTTTAGTTGTTCTATATATCACTGGCTCAAAAAATTTCAAAATTTTAATACTGGTCTACCATCAAGGACTAACTGAAGTTTATCACTAACATCCTATATTTAGAAAATGTTACAAGTTACAACTTTTTATAAAACTCAACACTTTTTCATCCATGTTTCTTCTATATTTTATTAAGCTAGGTGCTAAAAATATACATTATAAGCATTAAATGTAATGGGTTCTTAACTACCTTACATTTTGTAGATAATATCAGTATAAGAAGATAACAATTTCTTAGTAAATTTGCATTTTCTTACTAGTTAACACATGAGTAGAAGTTTCCACAGAAAAAAAACCCCTGTTTCTCACATCTCAAATCTATTATGACACTCATAGTGATACATTTAAATGATAACCAATACAATAACACATATTTCACTACAATGTTCAGATTTAATGCTGTGTGAAATCCAATAATGATGCTGAAACACAGTCCTCTTTAATTTAAATGTTCTTCATAATACAGAATTGTCTTTCCAGTATAATTAGCATTCCCTTGTATAACTTTTGAATAGAACTCTTTACTTACCTCTGGATCATTTCCAAAACAAGACATTAACTTATTCCCACCATCAGCTTTATTTTTGCTTACATGACTCACTGATGGATGATGAGGTGCTTCAAACGTTATTGAAGTGCTTCCCTTTCCACATTTTATCACAACAACATCTGTCAGGGAAACAAAGCAAGTATTTTGAAAAAGACATTGTGCCCTGTTCTTAGGTTTTCTTACATGAGTGCAATGCAAGACTCTTGCCTCAGATATCTCAAATGGCAGTTTGATTTTCATGTCATGTTTGGGGACTGATTTCATATCATAACTACGACAGTTTATATCCCAAACTTTAACCTCCCTAAACTGTCATAAAATTCTGCTGGCAGAGTGATTGTTTTATGTTTTCCTCGTTCTTTTCCAATAAGGCCAGTATGCAAATAGCTATGCCCACATATTGGGAAATAATGCTGAATTCCTTTAAACGTCTTTGAGCTTTCGATGTTTTTGTTTTGGGAGTCACAAGAATTTGAAAATAAACTGGGACTAAAATTTTCTGCTCTTTCTATTGGCAGCTCTTGCTCTAAGGAATTTAAATAGTCTCTCACAACAGATGTAATTTTGTTTGACCCTGTCTTGAGTTCGTCTCAAGCCATGTGTAATTAACTACTCTGCATGCTTTATTTTGTGACTATTTTAAGATCATACAGTTATACAACCAGACCTGTCTGGAGTGAAGTACTTCTCTAACAGACAGTTTTTGTAAGCATTGATTCTGCTGTTAGTCAAACCAAACTGTCACAGTATTGTTTTTATCTTCATTTAAAATATTGAAAAAACTTCTTGCCCCTATTTTGTGCAACTTATAATCTGTTCTTATATTAATTTTCAACCCCAAACCTTGAGCTGACTTTAACTCTATAACAAAGTGTGAGCAAGTTAAGCAACTATCAGCACAGGTATTTCCAAAGACCAGGTAGAATACTTTTTGTACTTTGAAAGAGAGCCACCCAATAGTCTTAGTTTAGCTCAAGAAGCATTGTACTTATCATGCATTTTTGTTTTATGTTTAACTATGGCGGAAGATATTACCACTTAACTTTATTGTTCAAACAGTGAGAAGATCTGTTTTTATATTTAAGTACATCCTTCCCAATCCTAGCAATACCAACATATTTACCATAATGTGTACTACCACAGGGGGGTAAAATAATAAAACATACAACATTTGTCAATAACTTCTGTTGATAACTTTTATTAACAACATACTTTTTAAATAGATACTGATATATAAGTAGTGTCCAGAACCTGGAAATATCCTTTAGTACAATCTTACCAATAACCACGCATTTTTCATTATGTCAACATTATGGGGAGAGATGCTTTATGAACACCATAAAAAAAAGAAACACCAATTTCATTAAATGTCTTTGGCTTTTATTCATAACATACTATTTAAAGTTACACAGATGTGTAAAAAGGATCATGAATCTGAAAATATGAATATGACATATGTTATGAAAAGTCACATTCACTACTAAGACTAAAAATTTTAAGATAATTATGGACTCTGGCATAAAAAAATTAAAAACAATATTTTTTCAAAATTTTGAAATATTAAATTCACGACCAGATTATAATTTTTCAAAAAGTGGGCATAAAATATGCCTGAATTTGTCTTTGGAGTCTCCTATAAAATACATATGAAATAAAGTAACCTCACCAGACAATTACATTCATTCTAAAAACTTTTGGTTTTGGCTATAATTAACATCAGACTTATCTGACACATTTTTGAATGTTGAGGCACATTAAGTAATTTCTTGGCCTTCCTCTTACTTGATGTAGTAAACTGACATAGGTCTTTCTTTACTTTTATTGTACAGTATTCCTCCTCTCTGAGTCTTTTAGACAAGTTCACTCTCATGTATCATATTAAGAAATTATCTTGTTCAACTTTTGTCTTATTCATGTACAGGGTATCTCTAAAATGAAGTTGCTTTCCATTAGAGCATTCTAAACAGTAAAACACAGCCTGGGTGGCTAACTAGTAGGACAAGGATATCAGGCAGAACAAAATGGGAAATTACATCCAAATGTTTGAAGTGGTCACAATCAAGCTACAATAGCCCACTACAAACAGTACTTTAAGGTGCTTAA
The DNA here is from genome assembly GCF_021461385.2 of Schistocerca piceifrons. Lineage (NCBI taxonomy): Eukaryota > Metazoa > Arthropoda > Insecta > Orthoptera > Acrididae > Schistocerca > Schistocerca piceifrons. Next base: position 20,231,191 of record NC_060144.1, read on the forward strand.
AATGTTATTAGGAAAGCAAAGAGTATGTGGTATGCAAACAGGATAGCTAATTGACAGGCTAAAATTAAAACCATGTTGTTAGTCATGAAGGAAGTGTCTGGTCGTCAGCCCAAGGTCAATGATATAAAGTCAATATATAGCAAAACTGTTTCTATTACTGATAAGTCAGATATATGTAGAGTATTTAACTACCACTTCCTGAGCATTGCTGATGAATTAAATGAAGACTTAGCTTGTATAGCGAATCATATAACTCTCTTGGAAAAGTCTTTACGAATCTGATATCTGAAATACTTCTCTGTGATACTGACACGGGGGAGACTGAGTCAATAATTAAATCACTGAAGATTAAGGACTCTCATGGATATGATGGAGTGTCTAGCAGAATATTAAAGTACTGTCCTGCCATATCAGCCCTGTACTTAGCCATATTTGTAATTTTTCATTAAAGAATGGCCAGTTTCCTGAACAATTAAAGTACTCAAAGTAAAGCCACTTTATAAAAAGATAGAAAGGGATAAGGTAGGCAATTTTAGACCTATTTCTATGCCATCAGTATTTGATAAAGTTATTGAAAAGGCCATGTATCAAAGAGTAATTGATCATTACATTTCACATAGTTTGCTATCAAATGTACATTTTGGTTTTAGAAGTGGGTACAGAACTGAAAATGCTATATTCTCTTTTCTCTGTGAGTACTGGGTGGATTAAACAAAAGGTTACAAATGCTAGGGATATTTTGTGATTTAACTATAAGGCATTTGATTGTGTTGATTACAAAATATTGCTCCAGAAGTTGGACCATTATGGGATGTGGGGAGTAGCTCGCAAAGCTTACTTTAATAATAGACAGCATAACGTCATTCTACAGAGTACTGAGAATGGTTATGATGTAGGGTCCAAGTAGGACACAGGTAAATAATTGGGGGGGGGGGGGGGCAGGGATCAGTTCTGGGGACACTCCTGTTCATTATTTATATGAATGATATGCCTTATTATAGTATTACAGACGATTCTAAAATATTTCTGTTTGCTAAAGACTGTAGCATGGTAGTAAAGGATATTGTGTGCAATGTTGGCACTGTTTCAGATAGTGGAGTTCAAGATGTAAGTGCATGACTTGTAGCAAATAAACTAATGCTCAGTCACAGTAAGACTCCATTTTTACAATTTATAATGTGAAATTCAACACAATATGACATTTTAATTTCACAGAGTGGGTATATAATTAGTGAAACTGAATAGTTAATATTCCTAGGTCTTCAAATAGATTGTAAACTGTCATGAAAAGCCCATGCTCATGCTCTTGTTTAAAAGACTTAGTGCTGCTGTTTTTACTCTTAGAGCAGTATCTGAAGTAAGTGGTAGTTTGACACGAAAAGTAGTCTACTCTGCTTATTTTCATTTGCTTATGTCACACAGTATTATATTTTGTGGTAAGTCTTTGCATTCTCAAATATCTCAGAAATGACCAGTTCCGGCAATAAGTGGTGTAAGTTCGTGAAATTCTTGTTGACCCCTGTTCACTAGACTGGGTATTCTGACATTGGCCTTTTGAAATATATATTCTTTATTGTCATTTCTTGTTAAAAATACCACCTTATTCCCAAGAATTAGCAGCTGTCACTCAGTTAATGCTAGGCAGATAGATATCCAATTCATATTTGGATCATATTTCCTTGACTCTTGTGCAGAAAGGCGTGCAGTATTCTGCTGCATCCGTTTTCAATAAGCTACCACGAGAGTTAAAAAATCTTAGCAGTAATCCACATGCTTTCAAATCCAAACTGAAGAGTTTCTCCATGAGTCACTCCTTCTATTCTGTTGAGGAGTACTTTGAAAAATTATACTGATCCCTTCGACCCATCCTGTCTCTCTACGGGCGCATACACCGCATGTTGGCGTGCACCCTGGAGTACGTTTTCAGGTATTCCCTAGCTCCCTGCAGTCCAAATGGCAGGGTGTGTGTGTGGCACAACCTCGCCTGTTGTTAGGCTCCACACCTCGTCGCATATGTCAACATGGGGTCCTCCCCACGGCTGGCGGAGGCCTTATACCACAACCATATGCCAATTTGCGGGGGGAGGAATGTGGTGTCACTGCCAGACACCACACTTGCTAGGTGGTAGCCTTTAAATCGGCCGCGGTCCGTTAGTATACGTCGGACCTGCCTGTCGCCACTATCAGTGATTACAGACCAAGCGCTGCCACATGGCAGGTCTAGTCTAGAGAGACTCCCAAGCACTTGCCCCAGCTGTACAGCCGACTTTGCTAGTGATGGTTCACTTTCTCCATACGCTCTCATTTGCAGAGATGACAGTTTAGCATAGCCTTCATCTACGTCATTTGCTACGACCTAGCAAGGCGCCATACTCATTTACTATACTCAGTATCTTCCATAATGTGTTCTGAACAGATAATATTGTGAATCATGTGCCATCAAGAGCGACGTTCATCATTAATGGATTAAAGTTAAGTATCAAACTAATTATGTCCGCTTTCTGAATTCTCATTCCTTGTCATGTTCCAGACCTCATGTCAGTAAAGTTCTTCCCTCCTCACGCCAGCCTGTGTGAGCTAAGCCCCGTGCATTTCAGCCTGCTCTTGTAACGCGGTGTTGGCTTCTGCTAACACAAAACTTGGTACTACAGTGGTAGGCATGGGCTTCATATATATGTTGGCCACAATAATGCATTCACTATGCTGTTTGTAGAAGCTTACCCGCATTCCTATTTTTTTATTCTTTATTAAATCTACTCCTGCATTACCCCTATTTGATTTTGTATTTATAACCCTGTATTCACCTGACCAGAAGTCTTGTTCATCCGGCCGCCGAACTTCACTAATTCCCACTATATCTAACTTTAACCTATCCATTTCTCTTTTTAAATTTTCTAACCTACCTGCCCGATTAAGGGATCTGACATTCCACGCTCTGACCCATAGAACGCGTTTTCTTTCTCCTGATAACAACATCCTCCTGAGTAGTCCCCGCCCGGAGATCCGAATGGGGAACTATTTTACCTCCGGAATATTTTACCCAAGAGGACGCCATCATCATTTAACCATACAGTAAAGCTGCATGCCCTCGGGAAAAATTATGGCTGTAGTTTCCCCTTGCTTTCAGCTGTTTGCAGTACCAGCACAGCAAGGCCGTTTTGGTTAGTGTTACACGGCCAGATCAGTCAATCATCCAGACTGTTGCCCCTGCAACTACTGAAAAGGCTGCTGCCCCTCTTCAGGAACCACACATTTGTCTGGCCTCTCAACAGATACCCCTCTGTTGTGGTTGCACCTATGGTACGGCTAGCTGTATCGCTGAGGCATGCAAGCCTCCCCACCAATGGCAAGTCCTTCCTTGTCGGCCTCCTCACCTGCCAGCCAGAGTGGCCGAGTGGTTCTAGGCGCTACAGTCTGGAACCGCGTGACTGCTACGGTCGCAGGTTCGAATCCTGCCTCGGACATCGATGTGTGTGATGTCCTTAGGTTAGTTAGGTTTAAGTAGTTCTAAGTTCTAGGGGACTGATGACCTCAGAAGTTAAGTTCCATAGTGCTCACAGCCATTTGAACCTCCTCACCTGCCAATATTATCTCATGGATCTCTGAGACTAAAGCCTCCCTATCTCATTGATCGACAGGTTGGAATCTCCTCATTCAACTCTTCAGTGAAACCCATGTCTGAGACACAACAATACCTCCTCACAATTATATCTGGTTAGGGCTGTTGTAACTTTGTCCACGTTTGTTTGGCATGCACTATTCCATTTTCCAGTCTACGATAGGGCACTGTCTCTGGATTCTTTATGTGACAACAGGAAGGCATATATGTGTGCCACCAAGCTACAAAGGGTGCTTTCCCCTTCATGTGTCAATGAGTTGTATGAAAGAGACTTTCCATGTGCTGTGCCAATGCAGTGTCCAGTAGGCGTGGCAATTAGACAGTGATATTCAGACTGAACCCAAATTTCACATAGGTTGTTGCAGAATAATAATTTAATAATGATTCATGCCATTTGTTACATTAATTACACCTGTGAAAATATCTTCACAGCGATGAAATGCCTGTGATGTGCAATCATCAAAATGTGCAATATGTAACAGAGAGTAATGTAACAATCCTCAGACACACAATATGCACTTACATCACAGTATATTCAATAAATGCTGTCAGTGTACTGTACAATGTGTAACAAAAGCAGAACTGTTCCCTTACATGTATTGTTCAAAATGTTGACCAGCATGATCTGGCATAGTGTACAGTGATTCACCATCAACTGTCTTACACCTCAAGAATCCTAGATGTTTAGCATACTAATTCCATGGCTCTGATGATCCTAGGAACCAGGTCCATGGCAATATTGACAAGAGTCTCATTAACTAAACTTTTCACATGTGTGCTGGTGTCATGCCTGGTGACAGAGATGGCTGGCCATGGAACAGGATCATAATGATCAATCCACTATTCTCGAACTAAATGCAATTACTACATAACAAGCTACTGGAGACTGCAGGACCCTGATCCCAAAATACTCAGAAAATATCTGCCAACAACCTCCAAAATTTATCTGTGAATTTCATGTCACCCAATACAGATTTGATGTGTGTGTGTGTGTGTGTGTGTGTGTGTGTGTGTGTGTGTGTGTGTGTGTGTAATGATACAATAATACTGCAACATAGTGAACTCAGTTGCTAACGACTGTACATTCTGTATCCTATAATAGAATTTCAAATGTCTTGCACTACAAGAGAACACTAAACTTTTTGAGTACCAACAGATCTGCATATCACCGTCTAGCTGCTTTCTAATCCCTATCTCCTACAACTACCATGAAATGATAAAATACAGCCACTCAATGAAATAAAGATGTGCTGAACAAGTACATAAAAACAAAATTTGGAAAAAATTCAAACTTCCAAAAAACATTAGAATCCTCTCTCCCTCCCCCCCTCCCTCCTTCTCTCTCTCTCACTCTCGATCTCTCCCCCTCCCCCTCCCTCTCTCTACAAGAAAATTATTTTTTAATTTTATGCCATTATTACATAGAATAGAGCAAACAAAATTTTAGGATTCAGCACTAAAATTGAAAAAGAAGAAATGCAAAAAATTTTAACATTATGAGACAACACAGCTTTGCAGCAATTACCTACAGTAGAAATGTCAGTATGGCCAATACACACATATAAAACTACATAAACTATACTAGCTTATGGAAGTTATAGTGCCTTCCTCAGAGGAGACTCAGTGGGTGGCTAGTTTAAAAAGGAAGGGCACATCACTCAGGTGCAGAATCAGAGAAACTGACCTGTAAGTATTGGCTACCAATTCTGTCACAATTTTATAGTTTTCCCAAGAAGTTTTTTTTTTTGAGACATAAAAATTATAAGGTCATTAAAATGAGAGCAAATATAATTCATGGCCATGCTGACAGCAAGGCACCTATTCATTCTACTAGCCTCAGGAATTCAGTAAAAAGAAACAACGTTATGCACACAGTCTGATAGGCCATCATAGAAAGTACTCAGTCACATAAATTTCAGCCCCACGAATGAAAGTGCTGGACACTCGCAATGCAGTTTATATCACTGAATCAGTGAACCTGCAATGTGACATGCAGGCAGCTCACAAGATAGCTCTGCCCTAAAGCTCTCTCATAGGAGGGAGGGGAAAGTTAGAAAGGGATATTTTTCTTGTACAAGACTAGTACAGGCGAAATTCCCTCAGACTTCAAGAAGAATATAATAATTCCAATCCCAAAGAAAGCAGGTGTTGACAGATGTGAAAATTACCGAACTATCAGTTTAACAAGTCACAGCTGCAAAATACTAACGCGAATTCTTTACAGACGAATGGAAAAACTGGTAGAAGCCGACCTCGGGGAAGATCAGTTTGGATTCCATAGAAATGTTGGAACATGTGAGGCAATACTGACCCTACAGCTTATCTTAGAAGAAAGATTAAGGAAAGACAAACCTACGTTTCTAGCATTTGCAGACTTACAGAAAGCTTTTGAGAATGTTGACTGGAATACTCTCTTTCAAATTCTGAAGGTAGCAGGGGTAAAATACATAGAGCGAAAGGCTATTTACAATTTATGCAGAAACCAGATGGCAGTTATAAGAGTTGAGGGACATGAAAGGGAAGCAGTGGTTGGGAAGGGAGTGAGACAGGGTTGTAGCCCCTCACCGATGCTATTCAATCTGTATACTGAGCAAGCAGTAAAGAAAACAAAAGAAAAGTTCGGAGTAGGTATTAAAATCCATGGAGAAGAAATAAAAACTTTGAGGTTCGCTGATGACATTGTAATTCTGTCAGAAACAGCAAAGGACTTGGAAGAGCAGTTGAACGGAATGGACAGTGTCTTGAAAGGAGGGTATAAGATGAACATCAACGAAAGCAAAACGAGGATAATGGAATGTAGTCAAATTAAGTCATGTGATGCTGAGGGAATTAGATTAGGAAATGAGACACTTAAAGTAGTAAAGGAGTTTTTCTATTTGGGGAGCAAAATAACTGATGATGGTCGAAGTAGAGAGGATATAAGATGTAGACCGGCAATGGCAAGGAAAGCGTTTCTGAAAAAGAGAGATTTATTAACATCGAATATTGATTTAAGTGTCAGGAAGTCATTTCTGAAAGTATTTGTATGGAGTGTAGCCATGTGTGGAAGTGAAAGGTGGGCGATAAATAGTTTGGACAAGAAGAGAATAGAAGCTTTTGAAATGTGGCGCTACAGAAGAATGCTGAAGATTAGATGGGTAGATCACATAACTAATGAGGAGGTACTGAATAGAATTGGGGAGAAGAGGAGCTTGTGGCACAACTTGACTAGAAGAAGGGATCGGTTGGTAGGACATGTTCTGAGGCATCAAGGGATCATCAGTTTAGTACTGGAGGGCAGCGTGGAGGGTAAAAATCGTAGAGGGAGACCAAGAGATGAGTACACTAAGCCAATTCAGAAGGATGTAGGCTGCAGTAGGTACTGGGAGATGAAGAAGCTTGCACAGGATAGAGTAGCATGGAGAGCTGCATCAAACCAGTCTCAGGACTGAAGACCGCAACAACAACAACAACAACAACAACAAGAAGCCTAGTACTTGTTAATGATGATTTGGAACCATTGTGGATGCACCCTCTATCAATTAAATCCAGGATCATTAAAACTAGTGAAACTGTAGTTATACACTACATTTACATGTATAGTCTGCAAATGACCGTGAGGTACATGGCAGAGGGTATGTCACATTGTACCATGCTCCATTCACATATGGAGCTTTGGAAGAATAATGGTTTGAATGCCTCTGTGCATTCTGTAATTAATCTAATCTCAACCTCACGATCCCTATGTGGGAGAGAGATAAGTAGGGGGTTGCAGTATATTCCTAGTGTGCTGGCATAAGCTGTTGCCAGCACACCGGTCGACAAAGATCAACCGATAGTAGGTACTGGATCAAGTGTGCCTGTCACGAGACAGGCCAGAGACACGCCGACAAGCAACACGCTGCCACTGCCCTCTTGACATTAAGTATTTAGGCCATCGCCGCTCACCGGAGAAACTCACTACTCCAGTTTGGCATCTGTCAATTCAATTACAATGGGCTCCGTTTTCGTAACAAGTTACGACAGTACATAGCGATCAGATCAGTGACCACAGTGGGACTAGCAGTGAGACTAAAGTTTGTAATAGTAAGATTACCGATATTTTTCACAAGAGTACAATTACTGATGAGCTTGTACCACAACACATGGACTCTATTCAACTTAAGTATCCTGTTCACGTAAATAAAGAACCGTATTAATCCATGTGTGTATTTGTGTTGCAGAAATAGGATACTGGCCACCCATAACAACATCCTCTCTCTTGCTTCCTTGCGGTACAAGACTCTACACCTAAAGTTATCATTTAAAGCCGGTTCTTGAAACTTGGTTAATAGAACTCCTCAGAACAGTTTACGTCTATCTTCAAGAGTTTTCCAGTTCAGTTCCTTCAGCATCTCTGTGGCTCTCTACCACGAATCCGACAAACCTTTGACCATTCGTGCTCATCTTCTCCATACATGTTCAATATTCCCTGTTAGTCCTATTTGGTACAGGTCTCACACACTTGGGCAATATTCTAGAACTGGTTGCACAAGTGATTTGTAAGCAATCTCTTTTGTAGACTGACTGCACTTCCCCAGTATGGTACCAATAATCTGCTTTGTATACTGACTGCACTTCCCCAGTATGGAACCAATAAACTGAAGTCTAACACCTGCTTTACCCGCAACTGAGCTTACATGGTCATTCCATTTCATATCCCTGCAAAGTGTACTCCCAGGCATCTCATTGATACTATAGTCACAGCAGTCTACATTTTTTCATTTTGTGAAGTGCACTATTTAACATTTCTGATGATTTAAAGCTACTTGCCAATCTTTGTACTATTTTGAAATCTTATCAAGATCTGACTGAATATTTGTGCTGCCTTCTCTGTGTCATCTGCAAAAAGTCTTAGGTTACTATTATTACTGTCCACAAGGTCATTAATATACAACATGAACAGCAAGGGTCCCAGCACACTTCCGTAGAGCGCACTTGAATTTCCTTCTACATCTGATGATGACTCTCCATCCAAGATAAGATGCTGTGTCCCCCCTAAGAAAAAGTCCTCAGTCCAGTCACAAATTTCACTTGATACCCCATATGATTGTACTTTTGACAATAGGTGTATTTGTGGCATTGAGTCAAACGCTTTTTGGAAATCAAGAAATACTGCATCTACCTGACTGCCTTGATTCAAAGCTTTCAGTATGTCATGTGAGAAAAGTGTAAGTTGCTTTTCACATGATCGATGTTTTCAGAATCAATGCTGGTTGGCATGATGAAGTCATTCTGTTCAAGATACCTCATTCTGTTCAAGATACCTCACTATGTTTGAGCTCAGAATATGTTCTAAAATTCTACAACAAATCAATGTGAAAGATACTGGATGGTAGTTTTGTGGGTCACTTCTACTGCCTTTCTTGTAGATAAATGTGACCTGTGCTAGCTAACAAACATAAAAAATTACATGATGGCTTCACAACCTCCTTTCTGCAAATTAATTGGACAAGATGTGCAATAATGAAATAGAGCTACCCACTGTATAAAAGGTGTGTTGTATAGCTCTCTCACACATACTGTTTTGCTAGTGTTTTAGATAGCTTTTTGTTTCTTTCTGGCATTGATGTTAATCCACTGCAGCAAAAAGTCTGTAAGTGTCTCACTAGAGTACAAAAGAACACAGTAACATGTCACCACCTAGAGAGACTTTCACAAATGAACAGAAAAAATACATACAAAAAACGTCCTGTTGGCATTGTTAGCAAGTTTCTTTTTGTGAATGTGCTGTGCCTGAGTTCTTGTGTGTTTTTTTTTCTTGTGAATAACTTCAGTATACTACAATTCTGAAAACGGCAAAATTTAGACTATGGGTTATAAAGGAACTACTGAACCATCCAAACTTTAATGAAAGAGTCATAGACTATTTAGCAGTGTAGAAGAGGAAACAACCTGATTTTGCCTATAAACAAATGATCTAAGGTAAGCAAAATGTGCTTTAATCAGTAATAGGAAGCAATTCCTTTGCTGTAACTACCTATTTATCCTAGTGTGTTTATGGTTTTTACACCATTTACCAAAGTGATGACTGCAAATTACATTTTATTGCTTTCAAATTTTTGACATGGGAAGACAAAAGGTCGTGTTCATGTCAGGCAATCATCTAGTGGGCAGTAACATTTTTCCACTAACATTTCACTATCTGATACTTTAGTGTAACAAACCATACTGAAAGTGATGTGTTTTGGTGAAATCTTAAATGTAGTGTACCATTTAAACTATACATTTTTGTACCACACAATTATAAATACAAAAACCAACAAATGTGGTACAATAATATTATGGAAAGGATAGACTGCTACTCACCATATAGGGGAGGTGTTGAGTCACAAACAGGCACAATAAAAAAACTGCTAAACAAGTAAGGCTGTGGCTAAAAAGCCTTCTTCAGAAATAGACAAAGCGCGCGCGAGTGCGCGCGCGCGCGCGCGCGCCCACCCACCCACACACACACACACACACACACACACACACACACACACACACACACACACTCTTATTCACAAAAACAAACCGCACACACACATGGTTGCTGTCTGTGGCTGCATAGTTCACACTGCAAGCAACAGCACATGATGGGTGAAGAAATCTGTGTGGTGGGGATAAGGAGGAGACTGGGGTAAGTAGTGAAAGGATAGCTACTTGTGGGAGCATATAGGGCAGCTAAGTGCAGACAGGAGGTTAGATGGAATGCAGGGGAGGGAGCGGCAACGGAGAGAAGTAAAAAGACTGTGGCTGTGTTGGTGGAAGAGAGAGCTGTGTGGTCTTGGAGTGGAAGCAGGGAAACAGATAAGTGGCTGAAGGTTGAGGCAGGAGGGTGTGGTTACGGGAACATAGGATATATTGCAGGAAGGGTTCCCACCTGCACACTTCAGAAAAGCTGGTGTTGGTGGGAAGAATCCAGATGATGCAGGCTGTGAATCAGTCACTGAATCAAAGAATGTTGTTTGGGTAGTGTGCTCATCAATTGAGTGTGCAGCTGTTTCTTGACCACAATTTGTCAGTGGCCAACCATGTGGGCAGGCAACTTGTTGGTTGAAACTTGTTGGTTGTCGTGCCCATGTAGAATGCATCAAAGCAGTTGTGGCTTAACCTGTACATAACATGACTGCTGTCCCTTTGATGGGACAGGCGATGCTTGTGAGCAGACTTGAGTAGGTGGTGGTGGTGGTGGTGGTGGTGGTGGGATGTAAGGGACAGGTCTGGCATCTAGGTTTATTACAGGGATATGAGCTATGAGGCAAGGGTTTGGGAGCAGAGGGTGTGAGATGGATGAAAATACTGTGTGGGTTTGGTGGGCGGCAGAATATCACTGTGGGAGGGGTGGAAAGGATAGTGAGTACGACTTCCCTCATTTTAGGGCACAATGAGAGATAGTCAAAACCCTGGAGAAGTATGTGATTCAGTTGCTCCAGTCTTGTGTGGTACTGAGTCATGAGGGAAACGCTCCTTTGTGGCCAGATGGTGAGACTTTTGGAGGTGGTAGTGACTTGTGTGATAAGGCACAGAAGATCTGTTTCTCTACTAGCTTGGAAGCGTAATTTTGGTCTGTGAAGGCCTCAGTGAGACCCTTGGTATATTTTGACAGGGACTGCTCATCACTATTGTTACGGCAGCAATGGGTGGATAGGCTGTATGGAAGGGACTTCTTGATATGGAGTGGGTGACAGCTGTTGAAGTGCAGGTATTGCTGGTGGTTGGAAGGTTTGATATGGACAGAGGTACTGACGTAGCCATCTTTAAGGTGGATGTCAACATCACTGAAGATGGTTTGTTGGGTCAAGGAAAGCTGGGTGAAGCAAATGGGGGAGCAGGTGTTGAGGTTCTGGAGCAATGTGAATAGGATGTCCTCACCCTTGATTCAAAATATGAAGATGTCATCAATGGATCTGAACCACGTGAGGGGTTTGGGATTCTGGGTGGTTAGGAATGATTCCTCTACATGAACCATGAATAGGTTGGTGCAGAATGGTGCCAGGATGCCCACAGCCATAACATGGATTTGTTTGTAGGTGATGCTTTCAAAGGTGAAGTAACTGTGAGTGAGGATACAGTTGGTCATAGTGACCAGGAAGGAGGTTGTAGGTTTGGAATCCACTGGGCATTGAGAAAGGTAGTGTCCAACAGCAGAAAGGCCCTGGGCATTAGGGACGGCAGTGTAAAGGGAGGTGGCATCAGTAGTGAGGAGCAGGGCACCGTGTGGTAAAGGAAAAGGAACTGTGGAGAGTCTGTGGAGGAAATGGTTGGTGTCTCTTATATAGAAGAGCAGGTTGCAGGAATAGGCTGAAGGTGTTGGTCTACAAGATCAGATATTCTCTCAGTGGGCACACAGCAACCAGCAACTATGGGGAGTTCTGAGTGATTGAGTTTAAGGACTTTACGAAGCATGTAGAAAGTAGGAGTGCAGGGAGTGGTAGGGGCGAGGACAGAAATAGACTCTGGTGAGAGGTTTTGGGACGGACCTAAGGATTTGAGGAGAGAGTGGAGATCATGTCGGATTTCTGGTATGGGGTCACTGTGACAAGGCTCATAAGTGAATGAATGTGACAGATGGTGGAGTCCTTTTGTCCAGTAATCCTTGTGACTCAAAACTACAGTGGTGGAGCCTTTTAGGATTATAAGGTCAGGATCAGTTTTTAAGTGATGGACTGTGGTTCTTTCTGTGGTTAGCCGGCATTTTGAGGGATTTGGGGAAATGACGGTGAGGCAAGGTTCGAGGTTTAGAAATTCTGGATAGTTAATGGGGTGATTTGGGGCTGTGGGGGGGATCACAGTTGGATAGAGGAGTGAACTGAGTCAAGTAGGGTTCACTGATGGTTTTGGGTTGAATCTAATTGGTAGGGTTGGTGGTGAAAATGTGTTTCCACAGTAGGGACCAGCAGAAGGAGAGAAAGTCTTCAAGTCCAGTGTGATTGAATTTGGGAGTGGGGCAACATGTAAGGTCTTTGGAAAGGGATTTTACTTCTGCAGGTCTAAGGCTGTTAGAGAAAAGATTCATAACTGTGTTTTGGGTTGTTTATTATTCATTTCAAAATTACTGTTCCCTGACTTTGAGCTGATATTCTGATCACAGCATAGAATCATGGAAATGTCTACTTTTATTTGGCTAGTTGAAAACTGGGTGGCATACACATTAATATTTAAGACAAGGTGTGCGTTTTTCGAGCATTTTTCACATTAGAAGTCAGACCGGATTAAGAGAAAAATTTCCTTTGCACAGTTTAAAGATACAACAAGTGTAGTTGCTTTCCAATTATTCATTTTGTCCTAATAATGGTGGGTGCAGATTGCTGCAATTCTCCTCTTGGTGATACATGTTAACAGATGAAAAGTGTAGATGCAAGCTCTGTTATTGCCTTTCATAGCTGTTATGTTTTTTAGCAATTAAATCAGCATAAAGCATTAATATTACCTCTTTAATTTACCTGTGTTTGCATTCCTATGTGCCTCATGTATGTGGTGCTATGTTACCGGGTCTCTGAATATTACCTCCAGTTGTCCATTGTTGGTGTATTTACATTGAGGCTTCCTGTCAGATAGTAATCAATTGTACTCACATTTGTTGTTGTGTAGTCATGTGAGACAGTGCTCATAACATAGTTAGTTTCCGTGTACTTGTGTGAACCATTTATGGAGTTGTGAAAAGTCTATGGTGATCAGTGCTTACTTTGATACTGAAAAAGAACAGGATGCGAGCAGTTCTGTATCACAGTTAGTAAAAAGAACTTCCGAATGTCTCAGTATTAGTGAAAACACAGTGAAGTGAATTTTAGGAAAATACACAGAAACTTTATGTCTTGTATCACCAAGAAACAGTTCTGACTGGTGACAGAAGTTTGTACTGATCGAGTTTACACAAAGCTGCAAGAGATAAAAATCCACGATTACTATGTTTAAAAGCAGTTTCCAACAGTGGCAGCCATGTTGGAAAAGTTGAAGATTGATGTGAACGGTTTTCCTGAAACGATTGAAACAGCCCTTTGGCATGGTATTCGAAAACTGGGCTTCAGATACAAAAAGTTCAACAGAAAACCTGTGCTGGTGCTGATGGAAAATAAGCAGTTGGCAGGAAAAAGAGACAAGTTCTTGCAGGAAATAAGACACTTGCACAACACTGGGTGGATTATTTATTACACTGATGAGAGTTGGTGTGCTGCAAATCATCCCAGAATGTTTCGATGGTACGAACAAAAAATTCCTTATGCATCAGAAAATATATATGATTGTCACAGAGGAAGTGTTCAAGAGTGGAATGGTTGGAAAGGATGAATTCAAACACTATTTGGTTCAGAAAAAAGGATTATAATGTGGATTCATGCTTATGTTTTATTGAGCAAAAAGGAGGTGCAGATTATCATTCTGAATGAGCCATTAACGAATGCAGTGGAACTTGAGTTGTTTAGAGTATTTTTTTTTTGTAACAATATTTGTTGATGAATAAACATGTTTCTGCAGCCACCTTAGAATTTTGCTAGTGGAAAAAGGGTCTAATTCAGTCTTATGCAGTCTGGGCTCCCAATCTACAGGGATTAAATAGAACTTGCAATTTCAAATGTTTGTGTGAGCAGACTAACATTCATTCCCTAATCATGGACATTGCAGTATATCTTATTCCTGATTTGGAAGTGAGAAACCACACATTGTGGAAATCAGACCTTCAATGTGGGCAATAATGTGAACAGCTCATGTTTATAAAACTGCCCATACACCCCAGAATTTGTTCCTGATAGAAGATGACGTCATGGCAGTCAGCTCTTTGGCACTGGTAGTGTGAGGTGTCATGCCACCTCCAGCATGGGCCTCACATGCACCACAGTCCACACAACCTTATGTACAGTTAAACCAGCAATGACAGGACACATCAGTACCAGCACTGTGGTCCAGCTGTAAACATTGCTTTCCTCACAGTGCAGGCCATGTGCTCTTTAATTGGTGCACAACACGTCACAGATGAGACAAGAAGGGACGATTCAGGAGCTATGTTAAAGCAGCTCTCATGTAAATATGCTACAGTATGTGCAAGTTAATCAAACACGTGATAAATCTATGGAACTGCAAATGTACTTGTATGCATTTATAAGGAAACAACCTGTGAAGTTACTTCTGGAGACTGATGCTTCAGTGTACTTGCTAAAGCAACCCACTTACTTAAGTTTGTCGTTGCTGCCCTTGCTGTCAGCTTAAACAAACTTTGCGCCTAATGATACTATCATGTTCTTTTGTTAGAGAAATTTCCAGTGTTACTCACTCACAACTCTGTCATTTGTCCAGCAAATTTTCTTGTGGTAACTGACTGCAAAGTGGATTATCTCTCTGGTATATACTCTTTCAGATTTATGGTTCAAGAAACAGTACACACCATGCATTGTGAAGGTCCTTGCACTGCCATAAAGACACACTATAATATACATGATCAGACCTTCTCACCTGGATTAAGGAAAGCAAATTATCTCAAAGTTGACCTCACTTTTAAGGCAATAACTGCCCCATGTTTTTTCAAAGGACACCTAGTGCCCCCATCTCTAAAGCACACTTTAAAAAAAAAAAAAAGAAACTGAACTTGACAGACTCATTAAAGAAGATGTGTTAATGTCTATTTCCTATAGTCAATGGACCACTCTACTGGAAACAGTACACAATTAGTACCTCGAGCTGATTATAAGGTAATGGTAAACACAGAAGCTGAAGTGAAGACTCATCCTCTACTGACCCAGAATGAACTCTTTGTAGAATTAGGGCACAGCAACTTGTTCAGTAAATCTGGCAATGCAGAGGCATAATTTTAAATTGCCATGGATGTAGCACGACAACCTTACCTGGTGCTCAGTACGCTATATGGCCTCTATCGTTGTAATTGGTAACCTTTTGAAATTTCTTCATCTCCTGCCATATTCCAGCATATTATGGATTAAATCCTTCAGGGTATTCCGAACTATGCTGCATACCTTGGTGATATCCGGGTTACAGGTGCACCTTGAGAGAACCATCTCCACAACCTCGAACTCTTGTTCCAAAGGCTCGCAGCAAAGGACTATAATGTTCTTTCATGCAATCATCCTTGAAATATTTGGGGTTCTACCTCTCTGCCAATGGACTCCAACAAGAGAACATTATGTTGGCACTAGTACCTGCTAGGAAATACAGCTACATCTACATCTGCATCCATACTCCGCAAGCCACCTGACGGTGTGTGGCGGAGGGTACTTTGAGTACCTCTATCGGTTCTCCCTTCTATTCCAGTCTCGTATTGTTTGTGGAAAGAAGGATTGTCGGTATGCCTCTGTGTGGGCTCTAATCTCTCTGATTTTATCCTCATGATCTCTTTGCGAGATATATGTAGGAGGGAGCAATATACTGCTTGACTCCTCAGTGAAGGTATGTTCTCGAAACTTCAACAAAAGCCCGTATCAAGCTACTGAGTGTCTCTCCTGCAGAGTCTTCCACTAGAGTTTATCTATCATCATCATAACACTTTTGCAATTACTAAATGATCCTGTAACGAAGCGCGGTGCTCTCCGTTGGATCTGCTCTATCTCCTGTATCAGCCCCACCTGGTACGGATCCCACACTGGTGAGCAATATTCAAGCAGTGGTCGAACAAGTGTACTGTAACCTACTTCCTTTGTTTTCGGATTGCATTTCCTTAGGATTCTTCCAATGAATCTCAGTCTGGCATCTGCTTTACCGACGATCAACTTTATATGATCATTCCATTTTAAATCACTCCTAATGCCTACTCCCAGATAATTTATGGAATTAACTGCTCCCAGTTGCTGACCTGCTATATTGTAGCTAAATTATAAAGGATCTTTCTTTTTATGTATTCGCAGCACATTACACTTGCCTGCATTGAGATTCAATTGCCATTCCCTGAACCATGTGTTGATTCTTTGCAGATCCTCCTGCATTTCAGTACAATTTTCCACTGTTACAACCTCTTGATATAATACAGCATCATCCGCAAAAAGGCTCAGTGAACTTCCAATGTTATCCACAAGGTCATTTATGTATATTGTGAATAGCAACGGTCCTACGACACTCCCCTGTGGCACACCTGAAATCACTCTTACTTTGGAAGACTTCTCTCCATTGAGAATGACATGCTGCGTTCTGTTATCTAGGAACTCTTCAATCCAATAACACAATTAGTCTGATAGTCCATATGCTCTTATTTTGTTCATTAAACGACTGTGGGGAACTGTATCGAACGACTTTCGGAAGTCAAGAAACACAGATCTACCTGGGAACCCGTGTCTATGGCCCTCTGGGTCTCGTGGACGAATAGCGTGAGCTGGGTTCCACATGATCGTCTTTTTTGAAACCCATGCTGATTTCTACAGAGTAGATTTCTAGTATCCAGAAAAGTCATTATACTCGAACATAATACGTTTTCCAAAATACTACAACTGATCGATGTTAGAGATATAGGTCTATAGTTCTGCACATCTGTTCGACGTCCCTTCTTGAAAATTGGGATGACCTGTGCTGTTTTCCAATCCTTTGGAATGCTACGCTCTTCTAGAGACCTACGATACACCAATGCAAGAAGGGGGAAATAATGTCCGTCAGTACACCTAATACTCTCCATGGTTTTCTAGTGACTTACAGTGCCACCCCAACTGAAAGCTGCGGCTCAGCACAGTACCCAATCGGATGTGCTGTGCCCACCACTGGCATGTATCAGTGTCAAGGCTTCTTCCATCTGCGTGCGCAGCCTTGGTGTGGGTTTGGATGTTTACATCTGCCACAGGTCTGTGATGTGTACCATGGCCACTGCCCACAGTCTTCTGTGGTACCACCAAAATCAACCTCACCTCTGCCATCCTGGTTAGCAACTGGTCATTTTCACATGTCCACCAGACCCTCTGGACCTGGGGCGACTCATGCAACTTCCTTGGGCCTCGTACTGCCCCAGTATTCTGCAGTGACTTCCGAGGACATCGATCTGCTGCTCCTCCCAGTGGCAGATTCTCCAGACCATGCTCCACCTACATTTTAAACCCATGGTGGTCACTGCGGGAGGTGAACGGGATCTAGTGGAACCACCTGGCATCCCTACGGAAAATAGGTGATGCGCAACATTACTGTCAACCGCTGCAGTGCCACTACTCAGATGGTGTTTGTCATCAGGCACCCCTCTAATGAGACAATGCCAGACCCTTGCATATAAGCTGGCTGAGTGTCAGTATGAGTCAGTCTTGATGCGATCAATGAAATGTGTGCTGATTAGATAATGATTTGGTTTTCCATGTTTACATTTTGGGCTCAGGTCAATATCGCCAGAACTCTGATAGTGCATGAGTTTGATCACAATTGAACTGCTTACTCTAGCATGCATTGTTCCTGAAGTGTTCTGTGCCAGATTTCACTCTAGCAAATAAATAGAAGGCAAGTCTCTACTAGTTTCAAATGTAACTCATGTTAACAAAAGTTTTCATTGGCAAAATACTACTGATCACATGATGGGTATATTTCAGTTTACACTTATTTTCAATACTATCAACATCTTGGCATCCATAAAACAATCATAACTACGGCATGTGTAGCCAGACCTTACAAACATCTCAAAAAGATTAGGTTACGGTCTTGGATGAAAAAAACTTTGCATTATTCTTCATGTACATTACAAAGGAACTAACAAGATTTCAGTTACTCTATGTATGGTCCATATCACAACACACATTATCAAGATATTACTGCCTTACTCTCATACTACTGCTACATATCTCAAGGATCAAAAATACTATTGACTCCTCCCTCACATGATAATGGCAAAACTAGTACACCATACCTGTTTATCCACTAACTATTGAAAATGACAAACATCAGTAACAACAATTAATGAGCAAGAAGATAATAAAGATTCATAGCGTGTAGGCTTTCACGGTCGGCGTCTTCAGTAATTAAAACTTCCGCGCTAAGAGGCCGTGGTCCAATAGTAGAAATTCTTCTCCCTGACGTTTCGTTGCCAGCTGCGGGCAACATCATCTGAGGTGTTTGGTGGCGCCCTCTACGCGCTCTATATAAACAGGACCTCCATGGCCTAGCAGCCAGTCGTTGACTCACCTCAGATGATGTTGCCCGCAGCTGGCAACGAAACGTCAGGGAGAAGTATTTCTACTATTGGACCACGACCTCTTAGCCAGGAAGTTTTAATTACTGATAATAAAGATTGTTTCTGACTTGTTTTGTTACTTGCTACATAAATTTAAAAAAAAGTATCCAAGTTAAACACATACATAATATCAGGTTTGGAAGTAAGAGTACCAGAGGCTCATTTGCCAGACAATAAGAAATATTTAAAAAAAATCAAATAAACCACTGAATTAACATTTAATAAATACAAAGAGAGAGTGACTAAACACAGGCACTACTTAATAAATAGCCTCTATTATTTTTTATTTGTAAGCATATTTCGTTTAGTCTTAGGTTAGGAAGAGACTTCTCCTACATGATCTACCATCCAGTAGGTCTTCCAATGATTGCAGGACTTCTGAAATTACGATACTGAAAGCAATTGGGGATCAAATATTGCACACAGAATCATCCTATTCATCCAAGAACACTTCACAATAGTGATAATTATATATCTGTCTCACCTTAGGAATACCTGAGAACTGACTGGACAATCACATGTATCTGATTGCTACTTGCCAATACAAAAATCTCTGAAAATTACATCTAAAATTTGTTCACTGCTAACATGTCCTGTGATATGACCAATGTGTCTCAATGCCTTTCGCAGCTGGTGGGCAGCCAAGACCGTGTCACCAGTGCACTGGAAAAACCTGTCCAAACAATCGACACAGGCAACAAGGTGGTGTCGATGGCGAGCCTGTGTGAGTGCTGGGTTGACATTGGTTATTGTGCTCCCACACCTGAAAATGTGGTGAGGATCATTATGATTTGTTACTTATAAATAAAGAAATTAAAAGATTCAGTTATATGATGGAATGCTAATATTATGACAGCAATTCTTAAAGTGGATAAAAATGCACTTATGTTGTCTGTGAATGTTGTATTTGGTACCAATGTTGTGAACAATTGGTGGGAACTTAATATGATGAACTCTGTGAGTTGATTATCAGTAGACAATCAGAATGCTTATTCATAAACAAAGTTAGCTGGTATTTGGTTCTGTTAGGTTGGATTAGGATAGAATTTAACCACATCCTCAGAATTTTTGGCAGAAGCAGAAATAAGACATGCAGCAGAGTATTGCATTGACATGTATATCTTCAGCTACACTATACATAACTCTATTATGGCAATGATATTTTCATGCTTAGATTTGCTGGCTCTGCCAATTCACAAGCAAATTATAACATTCCAACCTAACCAAGGCAATGGGCTATGCTACAGGTCAGTCTGTCAGCACATTTAGTTTTCTTCCATTCACAACCAAATAGTCACATTCCACCATAATCTAGGCTTCAAGGCTTGACCACTGATCAGTTTGTCAACCTTTTTTTTTTTTTTTGCCAGTCACCAAATAAATATGAATATCAGTAACCAATCTTAAAATCCACAATAAACAGATCAATAAAATTTATTGTGGTGCTCTCCATACAGAAAATAAATGTAATCAATTTGCATCTTCTGCTGAAAGAAATCAATAGATTCAGTGATTCTCACTGACTACTGTATTCCACAACCTGACTGGCTATTGTCAAAGTCAATGAGCTGCCAACATCAGCATGTAATGCAAGAGCTGCCAACACCACAGGTGCACTGTAACCCTTAATGTGCACTATGCTGTGTGTGTGTTAAGTAGTCTGTTGTGCAATATTCTATTTACTGTGATTCAGTATTTAATATTTGGCAGGCTAAAAATATTTAACAATAAGGAACACATCTTACTGAATGATAGGTGCCTGAATCAGCAGACATTTGGGTGTTTATGTACACAACAGAAATCTAGTGTTCCCTGATTAGTGACTGGAGATATGTAAAAATTGATGAAGAGTGGCTCATTTTGTCATAATTTATGAATGATAAGAGTCTCTCCTTTGAGCACTACAGAAGTACAAAAGGATGCGCATGATAGGAAAGTCGGTTTCTGTGTCAGTTTCCAGCGAGAGAGATGTCAGGACTCCATTTCGCATCATGTTAACGTCCAGCAAATGAAAAACATCTACCAGCTGCAAGTGGGATGCATCTCTTCATGTGACTTTTTATGTATTCAAACCCTGCTGTATGTGTGAACCAATATCTCTCCCAACTCGTTCTTACAGGTGTCATTATTACATGTCTTGAGCATCCAGTAGCAATGTTCCTGCACCCGTCATAATCTTTGCACACGGAGATGTGCAGTGACCAGAGGTACCTGTTTGGTGTGGCAGCTTCTTTACTCTATAGCAAGAAGATGGTTCCAGATGGCATGGCAGTGTGCAATTACTGTTGTCCAGCATTGAATTGGTGAGTTATTTGCTGCAGCATGGCCCATCAATCCAATGGTAAATGGTGACACTGTCGTGAGCACATTCCTATCCATGTCAGATGACTCTGGTGGTGGCAGGAAGTTGCTCATTATACAACAATGACACGGTGGCTGCAAGATCTCTGCGATGAAGTGCTAGGTCATACTGATGACCCATGATCTGGTCGAAGGTAAATGTACTGATACCGTATGTTTTGTCAGTCTTGTGCTAACCTGTCAGGCCAACAACTACTACAAGATCTGAAAACACTGCAGGCATGGTGGCGACAGGCCACTCTCTTTCTGCCGCAGCAGTTACGTCTAATTCAACTGCTCATATGTGAACTAACATTCTACAAAGCAATCCATAGAATATTTAAGTGTATTAAGCTCTTTTCTGATCATTCTTTCCTGCATTTTGCACACCTGGAGGTCCAAATGCTGAATCTTTTTATCTCCTTCCAGACTTTTTTGTGAGGAAAGGGGGTCACTCTCAGAACATTTTATAAGATGGTTCTGCAGATATTTTCTTTGTGACTTCAATGCTGTGGTTTAAATTGCTTTCTTCATTGTAATGCTGTTGATTACAGCTGATTCTTTGGATATTAGGGTCAGTTTCTCACCTTTTAGGATGAGGGTGCCCTGGAATGAAATGTGCATGTATCTTAGTATGAGGGTTAGAACTTAAATAGTGGTAACTATTTATTCACAATGATACAAAAGAGTTACATGTTTGCACTTGTTACTGTCCTTGAAGGTGGTCACCAGTGTTGTGTAGGACCCCTTGCCAGTGATGTGGAAGGCGTAACATACCGTTAGCAGAGCCTGTTCTGTTGATGGTGCGAATGGAGTGGTATAAAGTTATGGTGATTCTCATGTACAAGTGTGATGGTCTTATCCTAACGCATTATGTTCCTCCATGGCAGACTGTCAGTCCACAGTATTACTGTTTGTTTTTCGAGCATCACCTGTGACCAGCTTTGTGAAAGAAGCAGCGACACCTTCTGCGCAACCCACCCATCATTTTGCTTGACAATGTGCAGGCGCATACAGCGCAAGCTGTGGCTGCTCTGTTCGGTCGATGGGACCAGGAAGTACTGTACCATCTACCATACTCCCCAGTCTTAAGCCCTTGTAACTTTGATTTGATTCTGAAGATGAAGGAATCACTTCGTGGCATTCGCTTCAGAACTGTTCAAGAGATTCGACAGGCAGTAGACCGCTCCATTTACACTATCAACAGAACAGCCTCTGCTAACGGTATACTATGCCTTCCACATCACTGGCAATGGGTTCTACACAGTGCTGGTGACTACTTTGAAGGACAGGTGCAAATATGTAACTCTTTTGTATCGGTTGTGAATAAACAGTTGCCACTATTTAAGTTCCAACCCTCATAGTTACAGTATTACCAGAACAGATGATACAAGCACAAGAAACCATTATTAAAAACTGAAGGATTCTCTGGCACTTTCCAAGTCCATTAATTTTGTTAGAAGCTTTCACTGCTAATACAGGATGCCCAAACTGACATTCACACGTTTGACTTACTACGTGGGTACTTGCCCCTCTTGAACTCAGTTGCTGCACCAGCAACTTAAGAATAGATGTTTGTTTGCAACACTAGTTAGTTGTCTCTGTGGTACACAATTGTGAACAATGAAGGCAACTGTCAACAGAAGATGCTCACAATGTTCACAATCTGGAAAACTGTGTTTATCAGCTGTTCATAAAGATAGGCCTGCAAATGAATGTTAATAATTTTACTGAAAACAAAATAAAGAGAATAATAATGAAAAAAATGCTGCAGTAAAGAATATTTTCCATTTTAACTGAACATAAGAATGTATACACAGGGTGAACATGATCAAAAACGACTAACTGCAGGGACAGGGAGGGAAAGAAGTCATATGAACTTCTGTCCAGAAATGCAATGTTGCCACGGCAGATGGCACTAATGAATGACTGCTCTTATGACCACGTACCATGTCTGTAGGCAACAGATGATGATTATGCAGATTGACAATGCCAGTTCTGGTAAAGGTTGCTTTGTTGGTAAAGAGGACTGATGACAGAAATCCCATAATTGTGATGGTCTGGTGCAAAACCCTTCAACAAAATCCTCTCCACAGAGGGAAATCTGCTGCTGATAATGCTTGCACTCATTGCAGGTGATAGGGATAGCAGCAGTTGACATGCAGGGTACACATAATCATACTTGGCTTACATCATGTTGGAAGGCCATTTGCTTGGAGCTTGTACTAGGGTTCATCTCAATATCCTGTAGAATTCAGTCCTCCAAATCTGGAGTACGCACAGTCCACCACCTCCCTGCACATTCATCTGTCTGGAAGGAAGCATGATCACACAATGCCCCAAAAGGGCTTGGAATGTTCTGTGATGTGGTTGGTGTCTGTGAGGGTACTTGTCTTGGTACAGCTGTGTTGCTTTTCAACCATTTCCATCTGCTTGGCTGTACATAAACAACATTTTGGCTTGTGCCTGACATGAATACCAGACCATTCTGCTGTTCACTGTACACTGCAACAACACATAGCCTGCAACACACAAGGAACACATGACACCATGGTCAGAGGAACTTTCATTCATCAGCGCCATCTACCGTAGCAACGATGCATTTCCGGACACTTGTCCACTGGACCTTTGTCCTCCATTTCTAGTCAGGAATCTGTCTCTGCAGTTTGTTGGTTTTATTAATGTTCACCATGTATACACCTGTTCAGAATGACTGGCCAGTATTTATTTCTAGGAAGCAACTTCCAAGTGTTACTTTCTACTGGAAGTGTTACTTTCTTCTACATGAACGATGATAATATTGGTTGCATGGTGCTCAATGACATGGTTCTCAGCAACCTTGCAGAATATGAACTGAATCCTTAAGTGAAAATGCAGTCTTTCTTCATAAGCATTCATCTTGGGACAGAAACGAAACAGAGATAATTTGAGGTAGGTTAGAAAGGAGGTACAGGTTTGTTAGACAACTGGATACAAGGTACCCACTTGTTATGAAGAGAAAGGGAGACAAAGACAGTGTGGTGAATGTCAGAGAGAGCAAAAGATCTTTGACCAATCTCATCCGGTACCCTAACCCTGTGCCTCAAGACTTACATTTCTTCTGCAAAAATGCTCTTGACATAACAAACAGCTAGACCTTCAATCTCTTACTGTCTCTGATGCACCTCCCTTAATTTATGTCTCCACTTGTGCTAACAACAGGTGGGTCCCTCTTGTCCTGGAGTCTGAATCACCTGCCACTTCTTTAAACATTTCACATTTCCTTTCTGAGGACGGAACTAATGGTTCCTAAAGCAAAGACAGTTTTTTGTACTTTGATGTGTGTCTACCAGCAGAATTTAGCATTTTCTTGCTGAAGTTAAGTGTTGACAGCCATTCTATCTTCCTCCAATTTTGTAGGCTTTTTTGCGTAAATTTTCCATTTTATAAGGCTCTGTTCAAGCACTGAAGTTATTATGAAATATGATACATATCACTCTAAGAAAAAGTTCTGATATGGGATGTATAAGTCCTACGGAGGCTGTTAAATAATGAACTGCCATAATTTTTATGTCATAATTTCTGATGCTAGAATTTAATCTCATGATATTCTGTTAGATTAACATGTGCAGGCGGGCAAGCTGAGACATGTTCAGTATTGTCTACTGCAACAAAGGAGGTGACTTGCAATAAACAATATGAGGCTTTGAAATTCTGCAGTCATCTCAACAAATCTTCAGCTGAGGCATATGCAATGTTGTAGAAGACCTAGGGAGAGTCTGTTCTTCCCTTCAGCACAGTTCAAAGATCATTTAAACTGTTTACAGAGAGGAGACGATAAATTTCAAAGGAAGGTGGATCTGACACTTCAGTTACTGGCCTTGCAGAAGAAAATATTGACACCACTGCTGTCACAGAGAGAGAATCGAGAACCTTATGAACACTTTTGGACATATTGAAAATTTCACTGGATGCCGCCCACTAGTTGCTGACAGAAATTTACATGAGATGTGTACATACATGGTGGGTTGCAAGACTGAACAAAAAGCCATTTGTGTGCAGCTCTGCATGCAGTTGAAATTGATGTTAGAGTAAGAGCCAGAGTTTCTTTCAAAAGTAATTAGTGCTGATGAAACTTTGCTACAACATTTTGATCCTGAGAGCAAACAGGAAAGCTCAGTGTGGAAATCTCCATAACCTAGTCCCTAAAAAAGCAAAAGTGGTTGCATCTGCTGGGAAAGTTATGATTATCTCATTTTTTGATATTCATGGAATGATTTATTGGCATATTGTACCTGCACACACATCAATAACTGGACAATACTACAGGGTTGTCCTGAAAACTTTGTACGACTGTATCAGGTACAAAAAAATTGCAGATCCATGAAACAGGCTGGATGCTGCACCATGAGAAAGCACAACTGCATATTGGATATGTTGTTACTGAATATATTGCAAAAGTCAATTTGAAGTGCAGCCCTCACCCTCCTTGTAGTCAACATTTAGTCCCATGTGACTGCTTTCTGCTCCCTACCCTAAATAAACACCTCTGTGGGAAGCATTTTCATCATCAGAAGCAGTAGCGAAGGGAGCAGAGGTGATTCTGAAGGACCTTTCAAAACATGATTTCCAGCATGTCTTGCAGATTGCCAAAAACACTGGGACTAGTGCACTGCATCCAGAGGAGACTATTCTGAGAAGGACTATCAAAATTATGAGGACTGAAAAGGCACTCTGGAATTTGTGCCTGCAGTAATAAGCTAAATAATGGTATATGGGATAAAGCACAAGGTCCTTTGCAGATGCATACATTTCAGACAATTACATATTTGTCTCATTTTCTCACAGTGTTGCTTCTCATTGATTTAGTTCCCATAAAGAATTTGAATAGATTTTTCAACCACTTCCCTCCACACTGCTTTAGATTTATGTCAATTTGTTTTAAGTATATGTGACTCATCATCAAAAGATAAAGTGGTGCACTACAGGTGAAACTGATGTTTGTAAATACAAGGGGCATTTGAAAAGTCTGTGCAAAGTCTGAGAGATGGCACCACCAGTGCGTATCGAGGTCATGTTTAGTTAGTAGCATCTTTGAAAAGAATGCACACCAAGTTTAAGCCATACTGGTCTATTTCTTTGTGTTTGGCATTCATGTCAATCAAGGAAGTTGAGTAATTGTCAAAAAATGCATGAAAAAGAATTTCGTGTGGTGATTAAACATTACTTTATGAAAGGCAAAATGCCGCAGGAGACTAAAGAGAAGCTTGATAAACATTACGATGACTCTGCACCTTCGATTAGAACAGTTTATAAAAGGTTTCAAAATTTTTGGAGTGGTCATGTGGGCACAAGTGATGCTGAACATTCTGGATGCCCTGTTGAGGTTATGACTCCATAAATCATTGATAAAATCCATGATATGGCAATGGATGACAGAAGAATTAAGGTGTGTGAGATTGCTAGTGCTGTGGAATGAACAGGTACATAATATTTTGCATAAACATTTGGACATGAGAAAGCTATCCGCAAGATGGGTTCCGTAATTGCTCACACTTGACCAAAAACAGAATCGTGTGAAGTGTTGCAAGGATGGTTTGCAGCTGTTCAGGAAGAATCCGCAGGACTTTAAGGGTTGATCCATCACTGTGGATGAAACATGGATACATCACTATACTCCTGAGACCAAACAACAATCTAAACTATGGGTTACCAAGGGAGAATCTGCACCAAAAAAGGTGAAGACCATTCTTTTGGCCAGAAAGGTTATGGCGACTGTCTTTTGGGATTCACAAGGGATAATCCTCATCGACTATCTAGAAAAGGCTAAAACTATTACAGGTGCATATTATTCATCGTTACTGGACCATTTGAAAGCTGAGCTGCAAGAAAAACGCCTCCGATTGGACCGCAAAAAAAGTCCTTTTCCATCACGACAATGCACCAGCACACACCTCAGCAGTTGTGGTCCCAAAATTAATGGAAATAGGGTTCCAACTCGTTTCACATCCCCCCTATTCTCCAGACTTGGCTCCCTTGGACTACTCTTGGACTACTATTTGTTCCCCAATTTGAAGAAATGGCTGGTGGGGCAAAGATTTTATTCAAATGCGGAGGTGACTGCAGCGACTAATAGCTATTTTGCAAACTTGGACAGTTCCTATTATTTGGAAGGGATCAACAAATTAGAACAGCATTGGATGAAGTTCATAAGTCTAACAGGAGACTATGTCGAAAAATGAAAAAGGTTTACCCCAAACACGTAAGTAGTTTTTATTTTTGCACTTACTTTTCAAATGCATGTTGTATTTTAAAAATTTCATTATTATTTCTTCATTAGTAACTTCTGCTTCCTCCATATATTTCCATAGTTCAAACCCTAAGGACAATTTAATGCACTTCCCATTTCCCTTTAAAATAGCAAAATTGTGAAGGGTTTTCTAAATCTACAAAACAGGAAATTCAAATTTTGATAATATGTCACAACACAACCGGGCATATGACTACATATTTAAAGTCATTGAGATTACAGTAGGAGCTATGTTCATTGTAATAGTTAACAGGTAACCAACTTACATGGAAGACAGTTTGTGTGTCAATTTTGAAAGCAGTTCATGAACTCCTTCTTCTGTCTTGCATGACATTAGGACAACATTGGAATACTGCTGTTCAACTGCTCTAAGGGGTTCAAGATCACTGAGCACGTCTATTTTGTTCAAAGTCACAATGCAGTTTGGAGAAACCATATTTTTAGAGTCACAAACATCTGCTGCAAGGCCAAGTGAAGCAAAGTGGTGGCATATTGTAGACCTGTCGACAAACAAAATACATATTATAAAAGGTGTGTGTGTGTGTGTGTGTGTGTGTGTGTGTGTGTGTGTGTGTGTGTGTGTGTGTGGGGCCACGCGCGCGCGCACGCATGAGCAGGTGCGTTGGTGTGTGCATAAGCGCACATACACAAGTACACATTCACACCTTATGATGAAACTGATCACTGCTGCATTCCCATTCTCTATGAAAAATACAATACACTGCATTACTGAAAAACATGATCCAATATAAATGTGTATATAAGAGGTGTTTGCACACAAGTGATGTAATTTCAACATTGTCAGGCGTATCCTGTGTTTACAATATAATGAAAGGATAGTTGCTACTCACCATATAGCAGAGATGTTGAGTCACAGAAAGTCCTTTGAAAGTTAGCTTTTGGCCAGAAATGTCTTTGTCAAAAATAGACAAAATACACACACACATACACACACAAATTAAACTCACACACACATGAACAGACTCTAGTCTGGTTCCAGCTGCCAGAAACTGTGCTTGTGTGTGTGTGTGTGTGTGTTTGTGTGTGTACTATTTTTGATGAAGCCCTTGTTGGCCGATAGCTAACTTCCTGACAGTCTTTTTGTTGTGCTTTACTGTGAGTTAGCATTTCCACTATATGGTGAGTAGCGACTACCCTTTTCATTATATTGTTACATTCCATCCTGGATTTTCCATTGTTTGATATCTTGTGTTTACTTGTATCACTGGTTACATTTGCAGTCATTACTATTATTATTATTATTATTATTACTATTATTATTACACATAGCAAACACAACCCTGAAATAGTTTCTGCAAGCAGGAATACCACCACTTTAGACAAAACTGTGCTAACATGCAATAAAGCAAAGCTGCATGTTCTGGTCTTAGAAGCCAATCAGGACTCAGCAACTACCATGTCAACCCCTGCCAGTGGTGTCACTGAATGTAGTATCCAGGGGCATGGTTAGCACACCACTCTCCCAGCCATTGTCAGCTTTCTTGACCTTGGTGCTGGTACTTTCCCTCAGGTAGCTTCTCAATTGGTATCATGAGGCCGAGTAAGTCAATCGCATTGCCGTCCTCCCACCAACAACAGAACCCTTACAGTACCAGGAATTGAACCCAGGTCCTCCACATAGGAGCAACATATGTGACACACAGGGCTATGGAGGTGGACAACAAAAAACAATAATGCACAACAAACAGCAGATAAGTAATAGAAAAATTGATAATACTCAGATTTGATTTCAATTAAGTTCTAATCTCCAGGTATGAAATTCACACTGTACTGACACTGATGACAGCAACAACTAACTGATGATAAGTATAATTGATATAACATTTTTGATAAACACCTGTGGGTCTACTTATTTTTTTCTATTTTTTTATTATTTTGTGTGTGTAAAGAGTGAAATTTCATGACAACAATAGAACCCAAATCACAACCACTGGTAGAGGGAATTGAATATTTTTCAGACAAAGGCGAAGTAGACACAACAATTCAATATGAAAAGGAAGTGAGAGAACCTAAAAAAGTGGTAGCTAATTTGGGCATACAAAATGTGCTTCCTAGAATGAGCCAGTTAATCATTGAAAATATAAAGTGGACTGTCATAACCCTTGAACAGACCCTAAACCAGTTTACAACCTGAAGTGAACAATCAGGTGAAGTTAACACAAGAAGCAGAATCTGGAAAAGCAGAAACTAGCATTGAGCATTGAGACCAATTCAGAAAATTTGGAAATGGTGAATGCTAGTATTGAAGAAGAAGACAAAAATGAAAACTTTGAAGTTGCATAATTAGCAGTAGACAGTACTGAAAATAAAATATGACTGAGCTGGAATTTATAATGGAAGCTGAAACTAAAATAGTGTAGATAATGTTGAAAACTTAGGAGGAAGCAGAAAGTAGTTAGTTCATGTAATTATTACATAAAAGTTGATGATGTTATGAATGAACCAAATCTATATCCACACCTACATGAATAGTCTGCAATTCACACTGACATTCCTGGCAGTGGGTTCATTGAATAATGTAGAAGAGGACATAAACTGTTTTCTTGTTTTGAAAGATGAGTTTTGTCTGAAGAAAGAGGAAATGTGGTGTCTCAGTTGTCAGCAACAGTTGAGTTTCACCACAGAGTGCAGAAAAATGTTCAAAACCTATTGTACCTAAAGAATCCGTTTGACAAAGATTATCAGAATTATATAAACATCTACAGCTTCACAGGCGGGAGATGTACCAAAATGAATTCAGTAGACAGTTTAAAATTATTTCATGAGACATTAATGGTATGTAGTATAAGATGTCACTTTCTTTGGAATGTTTGATTCTAATGAAAGCGTTCTCAGTTCTGATCTGGCAATTATGTATGAAGTGCCTCAGGCCCCGAACATGAGTAATTTTTATTATCTAAATTTTACAGAGAGAACACCTTTTTCATCTGTTGCCTTTCAACTAATGTGACAACAAATAAACTGGTTCAAACCAGAATAGGCCAAATCGCTGTCAGAAAAGTCACCGTACCAAACAAATAATTTCATATGTCAGCTGACTTACAAGAGCAAGGGCTCTCAGAGCTATGACTCAAAAACATCTCCCTCTGCTGTTCCCAGCCATCACTTAGTGCAGACACTAAATGGCTTAGTTCCTTTACTTTTAAATTTTTCTGTCTCCTTCGAAATGGCCCTAGGGCCACTGGAATTATCTTCTGTCATTCCCCTGGCAGTCCTCACAATGTAATCCCCCAAGATCAAATAAACTAATGCAGTTCCTCCTTCTAAAGATGAGTACCATATTTAATCGCAAGCCCATACCACTTTCCAATCCTGATTACACATCTGAGGGAGTGTACAAACTGGCTTCAGGAGCAGGATACTGAATTCAACCTGTTGTTGAGTTTGGTGTGCCACATACAAATTACTAAGCTATGAGTAGATCCACGAAACCATTGTGCAGGGCCATCTGACTCCGTGCTGTGATGCAACAGATGAGTGCTCAGCACCGCAGTCTACGCAGAATCACAGCTGTCATTGTGGCCAAAAAGTTTTTTTTATTTTTTATGTATGTGGTTTAAAGTGATGCCTACCACCAGGTCCCATGAACAGCTAAGGATAGATGCAAGCAAGGCTTGGTCAGCTCTGGGTGGAGAATGAAGATCTGCAAAGGTGCCTTAATGGATCATTAGTCAATGCAACCCCACAAAGCAGCACTGAGCCCACAGCTAGCCTCACTTCCCCATTTCTGGGGTTCCCACAGCCATTATGTACTGGACTGTAATTGATGTTGCAATGGATGCTCTTGTTCCCAACTTTGCTGGTAAACCAGGCAGAAATGTCCACAATTTCATAAACAATTTAATGGATGTACAGAAACTGTGTGCAAGGAGTGACGAAATGTTGGTAGGAGTCACCAACCTTAAGGTGTGTGGAGAGGCATGCACTTATGTGAAATCCATGGAAGGGCTCAGAAATATCAAGGCATTTGATGTCTTTGCAAAATGGCTAGTGGACAGATATGGAGATAAGCATAGCATTAGCCACTATAGGTGCCAATTTTCAACCCTGTGTCAAATTTCTGGAGAGGATTTAGAGAAATTTTCTGTCAGAATAAGAGCTGCATCACTTCACACTTACGAGCTAGGCAAAAGTAATGTAAGGAACAAGGTACTACTCAGTGAAGTAGACTGTGGGACTGATCCACAGGTAGGTGCTGAGATGAAGTATGCTTCACTGAGCACACTAAAGGAGGCCACACGACTCGCATTTCTACAATATGAGTCTCAGCAGTTTGTCCAGTCTTCCATCAGGGTAAACCCTAACAGAAATGCATTCATTGCTGATGTGTACTGAACTCATTGCAAATGCCACAGTCACAAAGCTTCTGAATGTCTGGCCAGTATGTGCCTATTGCAGAAATATCAGGCACAAGAGAGAAAACTGTCGGTCTTTACAGGATCACTTGGCAAACAAATAGGATACCAGAGTGCTCTAAGGAATGCAAATAAGGGAAATGTGTATGGGATTGGTTCTGCCACTACCTCTCACTCCTCTTTCACAAAGTGTATTCAGTTAGAGAGGTAGGACTCACTCAGGTGTCAAATGTAGCTTTTCAAGGTAAAATCAATTATAGGCAACCTACCTTTATCATGAATACAGGTGTACAAGTAAGTACATTGCTCACTGAATCTATTTGCGGTTGAAAATTAAAATTGCCGTGTTGTAGACTGAGATGGATTGGGAAAAAAAGTAATTTACCAAATATGTTCACAATATGTGGAATTGGAAATAAACGGAAGTAAGTACCTGTTCATATTCAATGTGGTTTGGAAACATGGTCACGATTTTGATGCCATTATAGGCTATGATATGCTGTCCAATTTCCAATGCATAGTTAACTTCCGAACACAAGATGTCCAAATTGGGGGAAATGCCCACCATTTTGGTTGTTTGTATAGAGGCATAGCTACTAACCATGAGAAGAAGCTGTTAGTAATCACATGCCAAATATGGAGGGGTGGGGGGCAACGAGAGGTGACATTGGGGGGGGGAGGGGGTGTACTCAGAAAATTTTAAAAATTAGAAGCCTGATTTAGGTCTTTAAACAATATACATTTGCTGACACTAAATAAAGAGGATTTTCCAGGAATAAAAACAGTTGTAAATGAAACAATCAGGTTATGTGGAAAAGGCTAAAAATTAGTTTAGTAAACATCAAGGATGCTTGAGAAACATTTCTGTAATTTTCAAACACAGTGAAACCAAAACACATATACCTCACAAATTATTAATAACTGTAAAACATGGATAAAAAATCCACTTACATTATTAAACGAGAAGCCTGTCTTTAGTGTTCTATACAAAAATATTCACAGTCCATCCTCATCTACTGCCTTATCGCATCTTCCTATACTTGTATAATACAGAATATGGATTGTCACTGAAGACTGCAGATAATTTTCTCTTCAAAAATAATCTTGTTGCACTCTGTGCAGCCTGAATCTGATCCTTGGTGAAATTATTTTGCTTTTCCTGAAGACAAATGGTTCATTTTACTGATCATCAAAGCACTCAAGGCTGTTGTCTTTATACTAGATCTTAATTCATTATTGTTTTTCCTAACAGTACTAAAAACTCTCACACAGACTGCGTTATTATGGGGAACAGTAATGTGACTATAAGTTTGCTCAGTGATGGGAACTTTTTAATGCCTTATGCGTCACATATAATGGATACATGACACCAATCAATATCAGCTTTCTTTTCTTCTACTGTTCAAAAGTCATCAAACTGGTATCTTGAAAATTTCAATCCTAACGTGTGTGTGTGTGTGTGTGTGTGTGTGTGTGTGTGTGTGTGTGTGTGTGTGTTTTTCACTCAGGAGATCAGGAAATAGTGCACTCAACTTCACAACTAATCAAGATTTACTTTTTCTAGATCCAGTATCTATAACTTCCATGTTTCTTAAGAAATTTTTTCTTTGATTCTGACGAAAAAACTTCCGATAGCTTCATAAAATTTTATAACAACAGATTTTTCAATCGAGTGTGTACAACAATGACAATGCCATCATCCCCTTTGTGATCTTTTTAAAAAAAATTATGTTCCAGCAGACAAGCAGAAATAGGTATTGCAAGATGT
This sequence comes from Schistocerca piceifrons, assembly GCF_021461385.2. Classification (NCBI taxonomy): domain Eukaryota; kingdom Metazoa; phylum Arthropoda; class Insecta; order Orthoptera; family Acrididae; genus Schistocerca; species Schistocerca piceifrons. Next base: position 20,264,719 of record NC_060144.1, read on the forward strand.
CTGATAAATATCACAGTCAAATCTGTAAATAAGATATTTAAGATAATATGAAAATTAGGAATTACTGGCTCTTCTTTCTGAAGGAATAGATTTTCTTTGGTAAAAAACAAGAGAGTATCATGCACGAAAAGAATATATAATTTAGTAACTGGATCATTTACAATAGGGTGTACTTTACTAAATTTTTTGAGGCCTCCTCGCTGCAAAATTTTACAAGAGGTTCTCAATATTCGATTATTCTTTCTATTGACTGCAGTAAAGACAGCCATACTGTACAAATGTACTTCAGTATTTTATGTGGTTTAGAGTCATATATATTTTGACAAAGTTTAAAAGTAGGTCGTTTTTTTTGAGCTGTTTTGGAGAAAGTGATAAACGACCATTACAAATTCTACAGCATCAAAATATTTGAGGCTTTTCACACCTGTTTATGCAGCTAAACAAAGCAAGTGGTAGAAACAGGTTTGTATTCATATTTCCGGCTGAATTCTTTTTTCCAAAAATGCAGCAACTCGTGTTATATGACCCACCACTGTATTTGCGTTACTAAATGAAATGCAACTTTTCAAAGGAGTTCCTTTTCTTAGCAGCTCATCAATCAAGAGACTAAAAAGTCCTCCACCAATATTTAAATTTGATTCCAGCAAGGATAGTACTGTGGTACACATCTTTCCCTGTTTAACATCACAGTAAGTAATGACAACTGGATACAGTTTAACATCTTTAATATATGTGCTACCATTGGTTGCACATGAAAAGGGTTTTACTTTTAAATATTCTACCACTTCATCTGTGTTCCAGATGACAAAGAATTTATAAGTCCAGTTGTTTTAGTTCTAACACAACTGTATTTTTTAACTGTCTGATGATCAGGATTTTTTAAACACCTGTGAAGCATGATCTGCACAAGACTTTTTAGGCCATGTCCAACAATAAATGACCTAAACAGCATTTCAGCATTGGTGATGGAGTCCTCCACATCAGGTTTTATTCCAAATGATGCCAATGATGTGTTTGAAGACTTAAGGTTTGTTGGGTCTACATGACTTTACACAAAACACCATGATGACAATCATCATGACCATGATGCTTTATAGAAATACCTCATGAACGCACCATACAAAACATGTTTGTCTGATTAATTAGATTTTACCACACTTGGCTATTCTATACTATTGCTGTTCCCTAAATTTCTGTCCAGTTCTACATTTTATTGTTGCACTGTCATCCATAACATTAACACACTGATGTTTCACAATATTACTATTTTACTTCGTTACAGCACTTAGGCCTACTTTTACAGAACTTACTTTTTTATTGTGACCCTTTCTCACTTTCATTTTTTCTCTTTCCTTTTTACTAGAATCGACATAAATAAATCTATGACTATAGGTATTGGAATCTACAGAAGCTTCCACATTTTTTTTTCACTTTCACTGTTCAATCTTGCATTATTGTCTTTACAGAAAATCCCTAGCAGCTAATACTATAAACACAGAGGTTTTGAATTCTAAAATGACAAATAAATCCACTGAACACTGACAGTGTCATGTAATTACCAAAAATTTCATTGGTCTATAATAATGTAATCCCAGCAAAATTTTTTAAAAATGGAAGGAGTTGGGTGTTACTATAATGGTCTCAGCATGGTGTGAATTATTAAGTCTGCATAAACAGGTGAACTGTGCATCTTGCGATGTCACCTGGTTAGAAAAACTGCAACAGCTTACAGACAGATGCCTCGAAACTTGTGATGTTACTCGATTCGAAAGCAGTTTTATTTCTATTATTTATGCTGACATATGCAGAATGAAAAACTTTTGTTGTTACTCAGCATAAAGTATCTCGGCTAAAATTTACAACTGGCCGCCCGAGTACAGATGTTGGCAATGTCTATGAATGTATGATAAAGAGCGAATGTGTTATGACTTCCGACAGCAAAAGCTGATCACTTATTTCACCCATGCTCCTCCATAGCCCCAAGATTTAATTTAAAACAAATCATATGGAATATTGATTCACAATTCAGCTGTTCTGCCATATCAGATTTCCTTGACAGCCCATTTTAAAATTTTATCTCTATCTCAATAAGCTGTGGTGAAGAAATCATTTATAGACTGGTTTACTACATGCTCAAGGAGGTAATCACTACAATTTATAAAATATTTTAGTAGCATATGATTAGCAAAAGGTAAACAGTACCTTTTCCAATTTTTTATAATATCAAGTTGCCAAATGTCTATCAGAATAATTTTTCAGTAATGTCCTGCAACTCCTCAACTAAGGTAATAAATCTGTAACAGTTATGGACAACCAAAAGTTTTGCCAGTATTTTCACCTTTCATTCAAAATTAAGACCTTTTCCCGATTTTTAGAATAGTCACATTGTATGCAGCCTGGTGCGAGTTGCAGTAGGGTAGGTTGCTGCTCGGCTTTCCTATTGGTAATTATCTTGTGATGAGTTCACAGGTAGGTGCACGTAAAAGGATGAAAAGGTTATGGACAAGCAGTAATAGTTGGCAGCCATGTAGAGGTATAGGAAGATTTGTAAGAGGAGATATTTTCTTAGTGGATCCATTAACAAGAAATGAATTTTAGAGGCTAAACAGATGCTTGTGAACTGCAGTTGGTCTCTAGTGAGTACAGCAGAAGATTTTTGCCAGTGAGCATAAATAATTCTGGAAACAGAGATGTTACAATTCTCTGGTATACCATATTTCCAAAATTCCATGAAGTAAATACTGATGAGATAACATATCAAGAAAATGAACAGCGTGAATGAACGGTTTACTTAAAATCTATCTCAGTTACATCACCTGTAAAAGCAGAAACTGAAAAGAAACTGTAACACCTGTGTAAAACATATTGGGTACTGTACTCCATTCTATCCAAATCTGCAAGTTGGTTTGAAGAAAAGACCGGCAACTTCCTTAATGTACGATGAGATTCCTACAAATAAAGCTGGGCCTATAGTCCAGAAACTTTATCACTTACTGAATCACTTGCAGCATGTAGCAGAGAAAAATATTCCAGATATGATAGAAGTAGGGGTAATTCAGCCTTCTTTCAGCTCCTGGGCTTCACCGTACTAGTTGTACAAAAAAGCCAAAGGCATATCACATTTGTGTGGATAGTCAATAAGATAATAAAACCAGATACTTATCTCCTTCCAGGGATGATGACACTTTGAATAATCTTGGCAAATGTATATTCTTCACCACTTTAGGTGAATGTTCCACCTACTATCTAATTTCCCTTAGCTCTGAAAGATCAGGGAAAGACAGCTTTTGTTGTGCCCTCCGAGCATTAAAAATACCTAAGGATGGCTTTGGCCTCTGAAATGCTCCTCCTACATTTCAACATTTTGCTCATTTATTTTACAAGGTTTAAGGCCAACCATGCGTCTAGTATACTTGGATAACATAATTGTCTATTCAAGTATGATGACGGAACATGCAGAATGAGTGAGAAATGTGGTAACTCGTGTTAGTGATCCCAATCTAAATTTAAAATTAGAAAAGTGCAGTTCCACACAACCATGCGTGCACTATCTAGTCCACACAATTTTGGCATATGATGTAAAATCAGGTCCGTTGTTAACAGCTGCAGTTAATAATTTTCCAGTGCTGAGGAACATTAAAGAATTGCAATCATTTCTCAGATTGGAAAATTACTATTGTCATTTTGTGAACAACTATGTAGCAACCATGAAACTGCTCACACAATTACTAAATAAAGGAACTCCTTTTGTCTGGATTGTGAATTGTGAGAGTGACATGCTAGAACTGAAAGAACTTTTTACTAGTTCATCTGTCTTGGATTATCCAGATTATGCGGTACCTATTTTATCTTGTCATGTGACGTTAGCAATGTAGCTATCAGCTGCACTTTGAGTCAAATACAAGATGGTGAAGGAAAACCAATTAGTTACTCATCACATCAGCTGTTTCAAGCCAAGCAAAACTAAAGCACTACAGAAAGGAATTTCTGGAATTTATTTTTGGCACCTATTATTTTCGGTTTTACCTATAAGGATGGCAGTTCAGAGTAATCACAGATCACATGGTTTTACAGTTGTTTTTGAGTTTAAAAGATCCCAGAATGCAGATGCCTTGAGTAGGAGAATTAACAGCCTGCAAGTGGATGATGTGCTTATCGAGGAATTAAAAGGGGGACAAGAATCTGATGCTAAGTGTAAGAAATCAGTTACCTTGGCAGATTTTGTTACAAGAGATGAAGTTTTAAATAGGATAATACTTCTTGGGGAATGAACAGTAGTGACAAAGGCTATCTGTAAGTGCATAGTGCAACAATGTCATGATAGCATACAGACATATCATAATGGAAAAAGAGCTATGCAAATGTGCATCACAGGCCATTATTGGTGTTCACAATGAAAGGAAGCTGTTGAAGAATATGTTTAAAATTGTCTTCTGTGTGCTAAGAGAGTGCAAGGACAAAGACCAAATCTACCTCTTCAGACTTTGCTATGCAAATGTGCATCACAGGCCATTGTTGGTGATCACAATGAAAGAAATATGTTGAAGAATATGTTCAAAATTGTATTCTGCGCGTTAAGAGAGTGCAAGAACAAAGAGCAAATCTACCTCTTCAGACTTTGCCTACGGAAGTAGCACATTTTCAAATCTTATCATTCAGTATAGTCACACTGTTACCCATAACGGCCCAAAATAACAGATACATTTTATCTGTCATTGACTATCTCTCTCGCTATCTTATTATGATACCTACAGGAGAAATGAGTGCTGAGACAATTACGAAAGCACTCGTCGCTCATTTGGTACTACCATTTGGAAGTACAGAGGCTACTACAACAGACCAAGGGGCAAACTTTATGTCCAGTCTTATGGTACATGTATGTTGACTATTTAAACTAGAGAAGTGGAGAACTACACCATTTCACCCTAAGAGTAACGGCAGGTTTGAACTCGTTCATAAAACAGTTGTTAAAATGTTGTTTTATTATGTGAACAGCTCACACTATGAATGGAGAGTCTATTGCCATTTGTAATTTCATCATACAACACAGGGATATATGAAACAACAGGACTGAGTCCCTTTGAGGTTGTTTATGGCTGCAAAAATTCACTCCCCCTTTGAGACAGAGAAGCTGCCACCTGCAATAAATTCCAGCAAAGTGAACAACTGGCTACAAGATTAAAGTTTATTTGGAAGAGAGTTCAGTAGAACAATGCAGCTGCAACAGAAAGACAACAGCTCCATAGTCAAACGAGTGCCAGGATGCCTCTATACCAAGTAGGAGATTTTGTAATCTTATGACAAACTGCTGCGAAACTGTGCACAACTAAAAAAATTTGTGCACCCCTGGGATGGACCATTTGAGATATTGTGTTTCATGTCACCTGTCCGTGTTGGATTACAATTCAGAGATCAGAAGATTGTACTTCATTTTCATCACTTAACTAAGTATAAATGGTGTGCTATACCATTTCCTGCAGTGAATCCATCAAAGCTCAGAAAGAACCATTCAGTGCAATAGTCACTGTGCACTAAATCTGTTACACAGCAACTGAGGAGTTCATCTCACTATAATTTATGTTCTATGCCTTTTTCCAATTTACAGTCTAGGGATTTAGAACAAATTATATTGTTTCCAGGGCTCTCGGGTGTCCAGCCAGATGCGATTGTTGAAGTCCCACAATATTTCGGTGAATAACCTTTCCGCCATCATCAGGTAGTTCTGATGGAATGATCTGTCTGCTCATTGTCAGTGTTATTTATGTCCGTCAGTTGGGTTTCGATGCCCTGTGATTCCCTGCACCGACGGTCCAATTGTGGCCGCCGAACTTCCAGTTGCAGCCGCCGACATTCTGTTTGTGAGTGCCGACGCTGCGATTGCGGCTGCCGACAATCCATTTGCGGGCACCGACCCAGGTCCGCGCGCATGCCTGGCGTTGCGTCAGGTGGTGGAAGATGCAGAATCCCATGGAGTGTCCTCTGCGGCCATCGTAGAAGGGTCTTGTGTCCGCTTGTGGCGTGACTCCTGATGGAGTTAAGTAATGGGTAATGGTTGCCATGCCTTGCTTAATTGAAAACCTGTGTCTTGGTTTATGAGATTGTCCGTTACGCGAATTTCAATGGTCTCCTTGAAGATGCTGTCCCAGTAGAAACTGGTAGGGGCCAGAATCTTGGTCTCTTCGTATTTTGCATTGTGTCCAGTTTCCAAGCAGTGTTCTGCCAGTGCCGATTTGGTGGGCTGGCCTAGGTGCATGTGGCATTGGTGTTCTTTGCAGTGGTCTTCGACTGTTCGGATTGTTTGACCGATGTAAGATTTGTCGCAACCACAATTACATTAGCATTTTACATGACAGTCTATTGTTTAGCCATTTTGATGATTCTGTTGTGTTTTTGCCTCAATTAGGCCCGGATAGTTAGAATATTTTGCTTAAGTGTTGGGTTTGTGCCATTCTTGTAAAGTTGACTATGCATTACCACTTTTTTAATAGTTTTCTTGATATCACTACTGGCTGTACAGAACTTCTCCCCCTCTGGATTGTTGCTATGGACAAAAGCCTGTCTGTTGCAGACATTTGATCTTCATCAAACAGTGCCAGCCACACGGCTGACAACTTTCGTACACGGCGTGCTCTAATGTGGTTTTACCATGGTTCCACATTACTAGAAGCCTGTGTCCTACAAATGTGTCATTACTTTTACATTTGTTTTTTACATAATCCTAGTCATCCCAAAATTAACAGGGTATGTTTTGCTTACTTATTCCTCTATATCTTATTATCTGCCTCTACACTGAATGTTTTTGTCATATAATTGCATTATTTCACTATCTTGAGACATTCTCACTACATAGTTTTCACAGCTGTCTGATATGATGAAGTTATGTTCAAAGGTTATGGAATTTGAAAATGTATGTTACAATAGCACAAATGACAAGCCATTATCGTGAAGGCTGGCACATTGTTGTGACAGAATCTCTCCATTGAACCACCACTGAATAAGTACAATTCCAGTACTGTTCTGCATGCTTGGTCTCCAAGTAGGCACTGGCAGTGTAGCTCATTTTCTTTTGTGGACTCATTTTCTTCTTGGAGCATACTAAAAAGAGTTTGTTTCACACATAACTGACAGTCGAATTAATGCAACCTGCATTATATAGCAATAGGCTCACCTAGTTATACACCTTCCCATTCTGATATCACTCATGTGTTCCAATCAGAATTTCACTCCTCACATAAACCAAATAATAAACTTCTATACAAAGCATACCATTGCTATATCCTAGGACCTGAACTTTGACTTTCTACACAGATGAAAGAAACTCTAAATACCACTATTGAACCATTCCCGTTACTCATTCCAGAATTTAACTTCTCTCTCAGTACACATCTTGCCTTATCAGTTCCTCCAGATAGTTCTAGTCCTTGGGTCAGGTGATGGCACAGGAGCACGAACAAATTTCACTAGATGGAGCTGCTGCCCATATTATGGCATTCTACCATATTTTACTTAATAAACTGCTCCTGCAATGACTCCACACTGCTTACTATTATAATACTGAGCATGACTATATACTGATGTTTCACTCACAGTTTATGTAGTAGATCACATACAGCCACTCCAGCTGACCACATGCCTTTGCCAAGTTCCAGTGCAAAAGTTAATGACAATTTTTATTTTTCTGCTGTCACATACTGTTATCATGTACTCTCACTTAGGATTGTTTTCTTTAGTTAAAACTATTATAAACTGATTACTTTTGTGACTTTCAAAAAATAGTCTTTTATTGTTGTGCTTATTTGTTCATTTGATGTTGCTTTATTGTCATGAGTTATTTTTACAATCTTTCTATTCAGTTTAAATGAACTTCATTACCTTGTTCAGTAATCACATAAAATCAGCTTGTTTGTTGTAAATGATATATTATTTGTTAATAAGACACATCACTGCAATCAGAAGCATCATTTTTTGCAGGTTTCATTTTATTTAATTTCATATGTCATACTGGTTGAACCTTAGAAAGAATTAATTAAGTCGTTGACTTGGAGCTTTCTGCACATTAGTATATTTTCAGTTTTGCAACTTTTCTTCAGTCAATTAAATAGTTACAATATTACTTAGAGTACATAATTAGTGGTGCTGACAAAATCGAAATAAATTCTACTAACAATGCTTCCATCCTCTCTGATTACAGTTAAAACAAATTGTTGTGTTTCAAAATTAAAACCGACTACAGTCTGATAAAAAAAAAAAGGCCTTTGAACATCACATGCTACCTACTGTATTAAAAATCACTGAGTTCATTACCTCCTGCAATAATGCTAGAAATCAATCATTTACTTTCTTTATTGATTTAAAAAATCCAGCCTGTGAACATGTATTGATTACCTTTACATTATATCCGAATCCTTGAGGTACAAATGTTTCAGTTGCTCGTAATCCTCAAAGCTGTTTCTGAAAACAGCATGGCTACCTTTGTAGCACCACTGTCATTGCAGCCCTGTGTCAGCTGTAGCCATCAAATGGTGACATAACAATTATACTCACACTCATATTCCAATATTTGAATTATTAAATAGAATTAAAATGTAGCATTGTTAAATGAAAATCAAATATTGTTACAGGAAAAAAGTTTAAATGAAGAGGACAAGAACGGACTACTACACAAAGGAAACTCTACAGAAGCTCTCCTGCGAAAGCTTCTGTAAAGTTTGGAAGGTAGGAGACGAGGTACTGGCAGAAGTAAAGCTGTGAGAACGGGGCGTGAGTTGTGCTTGGGTAGCTCAGTTGGTAGAGCACTTGCCCATGAAAGGCAAAGGTCCCGAGTTCGAGTCTCGGTCCGTCACACAGTTTTAATCTGCCAGGAAATTTCAGGAAATGCATTGTAAACAATGCAACTGATTTCGTAAAAACATTTTTAAATTCTTCTTCTAATGTGACAGCAATTCTTATGGGTGAAGAAGACTTTAGCCAAAGAAGCAAAAAACTACATCTCTCAGTCTTAATCAAGAACTGCAAGCCTTTTTTGAACATCACTAAAATTCATCACTTGGTGCTCTGTAATACCAAAGTTGTAGGGCACACCACTTCATCAGCTGCATAGGAAAAATTAATAGAACAGAATAATCACTAGACTTACAAGCAGATAACTGGGTGGTGGTAAAATGTAACAATTTGTATTTTCCAGGTAATGTTACTAAATTTGAAAATGGTGAGTTTAAGGTTGATATTGTGATGAAAGATGGGAAGCTTTGAAGTGGCCTGAAATTAAAGATGGGATATACTACAGTAAAGACAAATACTCAGAAAAGTGAACTCTCAAAGTGTGGTAAATTCCCAAGGTTATTTTAAGTCTGATTGTGATCTGTGACAGTGTAAAATGGGCTACCATTTGTTGTAATATGAGTTGTGTGTTCATAACTTCTACATATTTGTTTTATGAGAGACTGAATGTTTATAATTGTGTTAAAATACTTCTAAAATCTTCTGGTATTTTGTGTAAAACTTCTAAGAAATGTTCACATCAAACAGTGCAGGCTTTTGTGTTTGCTTAATCATATGCAAGACCCATTTTGTCATTTTGTAACATGAGTTACCAAGAACAATTATACGATTTGGTTTTATAAATATGATAATGTAACAATTGTGATCCAGGTTTGTAGAGCGTTCTTTATTAAGTATGTCTGGACTCATAAAAAATATTTAATACAAGAAGTTAATTGTCCAAGACTTATATTCTAAACATTCACTTTGTAACGTGAGTTACCATGGAATAACCCTAATTGAATTTGGGTAAAATGCTGAGTTTATGTTATCATAAGCCCTTGAAGGGACATATGCATCCTGTACATAATGTGCTTGGCAAGCACAGGGTCACAAGCTGTGTACCACTGTTTCTCAATTTAGTTTTCTGTGCTGCATCATTCTTTAACTTTTCTGTTTATTTGTAAAAAATTTTCTTGTTGTGTAATTTCTGTTCTCTCTTTACTAGCTAGTTGCAGTAATGACATGAAATTTTTATTATTTAACTGTGACCTCCCATTTGTTAAGCTCTACATCCATTTATGCTTGCCTTATGAAATTTATCTGCAGTTTTTGAAACTGGAACCAAATTTTATGATTTCTGAAACATTACATTTGTTGCTCAGTGGACAAATAGCTTTCATCATTATTATGTTTTGGAATAGGCTGACATTAAATTATGTTTTTCCGGACTCCTTTGGATAGTAATTATGCTATGTTTGAAGGGGTTTTATTTATGTTTAATTAGTTTCATTCATGACAGCAGCTATCATCTTCACTTATATCTCTTTTGAAATATTCGTATAAATTGATAACAGAAGGCAGCACCAGTCAAGGGGCTGGTAATGAAATGCCCATATATTGTTCTTGCATGTGGTGGTATTTCCCTTGTCCAGCTGCTGTTAGTCTATGGTCAGTCTTATGGGATGATGTTGCAAAGAGTCCATTACTTGTTCTTAGATGGTAGGCACAAATGTGAAGGAGTTACAGTGTGCTCAGTGCAGAATATGTGGGGTCAGACATGGTCGACCAGAACCTTGATGATGAGGATGCCTGCCTTCACATTGCCATGCAGGCCAACATCATACCACTGTCACATCTGAATGCCCCACAAACCTGGATATTTCACTATTTAACCAGCCAGACAAATGACAACCAATGTGAGGTCCCTTTCAATCTGATAACGCTGATGCTTATAATTCTGTTTCTCATGAATAAACAGCATTTCCATGACCTTCACAGTGATCACTCAACATCTTACACATGCTGCTTATACACCCTCCCACAACTGGTAACAATACTAAACACAAATAGCAATAACACACTCCGGTAGCTGTTCTACCTATCATAGAAAACTGCAACTCTAATCGTTTACATACCAGCCGATGATGTGTACTTGTACAAAGTGCTACATTGACATTTGACCATGTCTTCCCAGTGCTTCACTACATTTGTTAGGCACTGTAATTTATGTGAGAGTTATTGAAAGTATGATCATTCACAGGATGAAATGTAATGTGGTGTCTGTTGGATCTGTGATGATGATGACTTGTATTGCATTGTTTAAACTCATAACTTAATAATCATTACAAATATGTGGATACTATATTAATTTTGATTAAAACTCTAAATAATGAAGAAATGTAGAAACAAGCGCTGACAGATAAAAGTAGTAACTGTAAATGATAACTAAGTGAAGGTACTAGGTCAAGATCAGTATCACTGGAGAGAGATGGAAAATTTTTACTGTCATTAAATAATTTGGTTAATGTAATCACACCTTTGTTAGTGGACACTCTTTTAAAGCATGGTTTTTCAGGGTAATAATTTTTTTGAAACTATAAATAGTGAAATGAGGTTTTGTTTCTAATTTTGTTGTCATTTTGCTACATTAAAATTGAACAAGGATTTTGTGTATAAATTTATTTTACTATTTACTTTTAAAAACAATTTCATTTGTTTTCAGTTACTCTTTGAGCATGCATGCAATTACTGTAGTATTATGAGTCTATGAACTGTTTACTTTACCTAAAGTTAATAAGTGAAAGTATTTGTCTTTTTTCTTGAAAAGATTAGTGAATTGTCTCAGGAAGACACATGGAGGTTACTCACTCTTAAATTACATTGTCAACCCACATAAACATAAGTCTACTAGTGAAAAGAGGAGCTCCACTTGTAGAGTAAAGAATTACTATTTTGTCACCTTGGATCTTGCTGTATGGTCTCCTCCTCCCCCACTCCTCATATCAACCAACCAACCAGAGGTACCATAGTGAGAAGGAGATGTCTTGTCATGAAAATGGATAGATATGGAATAGTATGTATTTGGCTGATTCTGAATTGTAATCTTAAAATCCATGAAAAAAAATGCATTATTCAACATTGATGTGAATTGAGAACATGGAGGATTATGAAGTACTGATTATGTATTAACAGGAAATTAATGGGTATTCTGTGGTACTATGGAAGTTTACAGTATGATGAAGTACTGATGTTCTAATGATGATGCTGATATTTTGAGTGAATATGATCATGAACATGAAGAAGTAATGAAAGATATAATGATGTTAAGAACTGCATTATGAAAGACACAGCTGTAACGGTATGTTTTATTAGAGATGATTGATTTCAGTCAAGGATCAAACCACATCAGGTCCAAAAACCATCTCAACTATGTGTTTGTTAAATTAGAATAAGATTTATCAGATGTTATTCCAATAACAAAAATGCATAGCCAAGTTGGTTTTCGGACCTGATGATAAACCGATCCTAAACTGAAATTGACCATCTCTAATAAAATACACAGTTACAACTGAGTATTGCGTATTGCAATTCTTATTATTTATTGAAACTGTGTGGCACCACCTCCATAAAATATATAAGTAAGTATACAGTTTATGGTAAGGTTATTGATCTGTAAGGTTTGTGGAATATTAGTAATAATGGAAGTAGGTAAAAGTTGTGAAGTAATTGTACAGAGCACAGCTCATGAAAAGAATCTAATGTAGTAGCAGTAATACCATCTGTGAGTTTATACTGGAAATTTAATCTAAAGTATAATAAGTGTGAAACACTGTGCAAATGAGAAACACTTGTGAAATGAAAAAAAAAAAAAAAAACATTTACATGGTTACTGAAATTGCATTTGCCAGTGCAAAGTACTAATGCGATGGTGAAGTGATTTGCTATGGAGTACTCTTCAGTACCATATTTAACATGGAACTATTCACATTGTCTTTTGCGTGCCTGACTTCTTACATTATTAATAATTTTTGCATTTGAATTCAGAATATGATTTGGGTATGGTGTATGTGTTTTGTACTTTTGGTATATTGGTTACCAGACAGGACTTACAGGATAAAAAATACATAAATTTTCAGAGAACATTTTGTATTTGGAAATAATAATTTCATAAAACATTTTACTGTTTATTCAAAATTAAACATCGGGTTGTTACATTAGGCAGATGTCCAAATTTTGCTTACATTTCATGCATGCAAAAATCTTGGGGGTTATTGGAATGAAACTGGTCAAAATGCTACATTTAGTATCCTAGCCATACTCAAACACTGAGATGGAAGCACTTGCGTTGGCCATATAGAGTTGTTCAATTTCGTGTCCATACCACACGTGGTGTAGACTTCATGTTAGTTGGCAAGACCCTCTCATGGTGTAAGCTATGAGGAAAGTGTGCACATTTTCTTCATCCATTTTCATTGACATTTCCCAAGCTTTCTGACTACTGGCTTTATTTTTGCACTCAGTTACCCACTTGTTCTTGATTTTTCTCTCGTTTTACTATTGTGGCTTTGTATGTATGCTGTTTATGATTCTTGGCTTTTATGTTTCAATTTATTCTCAGTTGTCCTACTGGATTTGTGTATTGTTTTTGCCATCGTCCACTCTGTCCTTACAGCCAATCATTCTTTCTCAGAAACTGACTCATGGCACTCTCTCACCTGGGTAGTGCATTAATAAAGTGGCAACGAGACTGAATCTGGCATGTGATTAATCTGGTTGGCTGGTTGATTGGAGCGGGGCAGGGTGGGGCGGGGGTACCAAACAGTGAGGTCATTCATCCCATGATCCAAGGTGGCAGAAACTAAATGAGGAGGAACAACAACAGCACAGTCCAGTCAATGGGAAAATAAATGGGCAAACAAAGAGGCAGAAGGGATGTCAAGGTGGCAGGAAGGGCAAAGAACGGGAGGTGGGGGCAGAGATGTAGAGGGGCGAGAGGTGGTGAGGGGGTAGAGGTGCCCCAGGGGCGATAAGTAGATGGGTCGCCAGGACTGCTGCTGACCCACACCAATCCCCACAAAATACCATTATTGTGACAACATGGGGATGCACCAGGGGAAGAAGACGCCAGAAAAGGGGAAACAAAGCAGCACGAAAGATCAGACATAATATAAGGAAAAGGGGGGGGGGGGGAGGGGAACCTCGCTAGCATGGAGGCAAGACTGAAGATCTACCATACCAATGCCAAAGGTAACTGAGAGATTCACACTGTGGAAGGAAATTCAGGTACTTAAGTCTGTGACAACAAACCACTTTTGCAAAGAAAACTTACAGACATAACTGTGCAAGGGTCGCCCACTAACGCCCAGAACAAAGAGAGTGGGACAGTGAATTTCATGCGAAGAGCCAAAAGGCAGGGGCAGTCCAGCAAAATATGGACCACCCCAAGGGGGGGGGGGGGGGGGGCCCGCAGCTACAAACAGGATGGGGGTGACAGCTCATTATAGAGTAAAAAACTAGTGGTCAACATGGTATGGCTGATATGAAGGGTGGGGAGGGGGCATGGCAGCTTATCAGACTCTCCCAAGTGTTGGCCCACAACTAAGCGGAAAGGAATTTGATGTGAAGCTGCAAATCTGCCCCCAGAGGAGCCACTGAGAATAAGGGGGTACATGGCTCACCCCCCTCCCTCCCCAACCAGACAATTAGGATACTTATGGGGCTGGGAATCCAAAGGAAATCAACCAAACAAGCTGCATCGTCAAGATCGGTGAAAAGATCATGGATGGCAGAGACCAAGGGTTGGCAGAAACAACACCAGGCAATTCCGTACACAACAAAACTTGGGTGAGGGAGGACCTTTCACTAAAGCAGAGGGCTTGGTAAATGACCATTAGTTCCATGGTAAACACCCCTCATGTGGCAGGCAAGATATGGTATTCTGTGCCAAAAAAAGACATGAAGGCACAGACCAAGGGGTGGCAGAAACAACACCAGGCGATTCCGTACACAACAAAATTTGGGTGAGGGAGGACCTTTTACTAAAGCAGAGGGCTTGGTAAATGACCATCAGTTCCATGGTAAACACCCCACATGTGGCAGACAAGATATGGTATTCTGCGCCAAAAAAAGACATGAAGGCATATCCCATATGATCGGCAGATTACAAGTCATTGGTGCAAAAAGCAATAGCATCCTGGTGAACGGAACAAACAATGGAAACTTTGGAAGAGATCCATCCAAATATGGGGCCAAGGAACTAACTGGGGTGGGGGGGGGGGGGGTGTTTGGGAGAGAATGTGGGGAACAGGACATAGAGGGAAGATGGAAACCGTGGTGGACAGAAGCAAGGTGGAGCACACCTCGAGAAAACTGCGATTGACTCGAGACTGGACAGTCCGAAAAGCTGCACTGGTAAGAAGACTAAAGGTCCCAGATTTGACCTCCAACAGAGCCGAAGAGCTGCCATCTTTTCAAATAGCTTGCAGGGGACATTGGTCAGACTGATATGACGGTAACTACTGAGAGATGACTGATCCTTAACACACTTCAGGACAGGAACCATAATACTGTCCCATCCACTGAGAGGTGAAAATACTGTGGAGCCAAATAAGGTGTAACACCCATAGGAGATAACTGTCATTGTTGTGTATTGAGGTGTTGAAGCAATTGGATATGGATGGAATAAGGGCCAGGGGCTGAATTGTGGGGAGAGGAGAGGGCCAGAAGTAGTTCCCATTCAGACGAAAGGTCATTGTAGGATTCTGCCGATGCCGTTAGAAATTGGATTGCAAGGTGTTGCACAAGAACTGATGGATCCACACAAAGGCTACCTGTGAGGGCAAAGCCTATCATGGAAGATGGCTGTTGGCAACTTTGGAGGGTGTGAACTGTAGCCCACACCCATGATGAAGGGACAGAAGGACCTAGGGAGGAGACAAAGCATTTCCAACATACCTTCTTGCTCCTTTTGATTAACTAATGGGCTTTGGTGCCAAGGCGTTTACAGGTAATAAGATTGGCAGGGAACGGATGTCACTTAAAGCATTGCAAGATTCAGTGATGATCATTGATGGCCATGGCAATGGGTGTGCTCCACCACAGGACCTGCTGGCAGCAAAAGAGGACTGTCGAGCAGGGGACAGCAATGCACGCTGGCCGGAAGGCCCTAGTCTCAATCAGTCTCAGTCACTAACTCACATTCCAGTTGGCCTCTGTCAGTTCACATCACTGGCTATGGGAATTTATAGCAACCAGAGTGGTGTTTATAGCGGGACTTGTGCTTCACCAGCACTGAGGCTAACAAGGACTAATACTGAAGAGCTTGTACCACGATACATGAACGCTGTTGAAGTTAAGTTAGGAGCTATCTGTTTAAGGAAATAAAGAACCCTGTTAATACATGTATGCAGCTGTGTTGTAGAAAGAGGATACCAGTCACCAAACAACATCCCCTCCCTTGATTCCTATGGTGCAAGACTCTACAGTGTCGACAAATACACAACAACTATCACAGAGGTCATTGTGCAGCGAGCTGAGTAATGAAGTCAGGAAGGGAGGGAAGTGAACGAAAGATCAGTGGTAGAGAAAGTGCCACAAAATGGGTAGGGCACCCAAAATCAAGAAGGCACAGATCATGTCCTGCAAGAAACTAGTATATAAAGTGATTCTAACTAGACGAAAAAGCACTGCAGTACAAGGGGTGATGAGAACTAAAATCCCTGATAAGGAGGTAGGGAGGGGGGAATTGACGAAGGTGGGCAGTTAGGATAGTGGTAGTAACAGACCTGTCAGGAGGGAGAGATAGCAAACTGTGACTGCAGAGTCCAAGTGGACCCAGATGGCAACCAGTTCCAATATGGTATGAAGGGCAATCCATGTGGTAATAATGCCCACACGGACCAATGTGCAAACCCCACTACAAGCTCTAAAAGGGCTGACCCAGTTCTGACAGAACACACAGAATCCACAAAGAATCAGTGAGTGTGCATCAGAAAAATCAGATCCCTGAAGAATGGCACAAGTTGTGGAGCAAAAGGAAATAAGGGATTGCAGGTCTGGAAGGGGACATTAATATCTGTAACAATTCCACTGAATAGGCACACTGGGGATCCAAATGGGAGGTGAACCAGCTGAAGCTGTTATGCCGCCCAGCCACCACCAGTCACCAACAAAGTCAGGCTGACAGTCATAAACATGAGGTTAGACTCAGGTTGTGAAGGGGGAGTTGGTCCCTCCAGGAGCACTGGAGATGCTTTTTCCTGGAATTTAATTTTCTTCTTCTTCTCCTCTTTCATAGGTCAAGAAGGGCAGGGACCAAAGAGAGAGCACGCTGCCACAAGATCTGGAACAGATAGATAGATAGATAGATAGAGAGAGAGAGGCAACTTGTGGAAACAGGCCTCCAGTCTGGGAGACGCCAGGGGGAGGGGCCGCTGGAAGCCCCATTTATGGCAGGTGCCTAAGAACGGTTGTACTTCTACAGCCAGGTAGTGGGAGCAGCACCCAAAGGGGACTATGTGGAAATCACTGAGAACAGAGAGAGGAGAGGGGGGTGGAACTGGGGTAAGGAGGAGGGAGGAGTGGGAAAGGACTTTCTGATGAGCCTCCATGTAGGATAAAAGTTCAAGGGACTTTTACTACCTCATTTTCTTCCCCTTTTATAAACTAAGAAAGTTGGTGAGCACGGAAGTTGATAGCTGTAACAATTAGCGCACCTGGGTGGCAGAACCGGAGCTCCACCCATAGAGTGGGGGTCCACATTCATTGCATAGAGGGTCCACTGTACAGAGGGAAGACTTGTGCCCGAAATGCATACGCTGAAAACATCTCATGGGTGGGGGGACATACAGCTTCACATCACACCAATAAACCATAACCTTGACCTTTTCCAAGAGAGCATTCCCCTCAAATGTGGTCCCTCTCAAGTTGGTCACAGGCATGAAGGGCCACAGAGTGGACGGCAGAAAACATTTTGATAAACAGTGAACCCAACTGCATCTTACTCAAAGAGTCCATTTTGCCAAACTTGTCTTTGATAATTTCCATGAAAAATAATGGCTTGGTGGTGGAGAAAGGGTCCCCATAAGCTCTGTTGTAAATGGACATTGCTGGGAGTGCCAATGTTCCAGAATGACATACACAGGGAGAATGTAGTTCAGGTATCAGAAGTGTGATTCCTGTGTTGTCAGGGGACTCAACAAAAAGGATACCATACGGACTAATTATTGTGCTGACTACATAGCTTTAAAGGACAATGGTGTTGAGAAAAAGGTAGAAGAGGCAGTAAGGCCAAATGTTGAAAACCCTAAGTAAGCTGTTCTTCCCCGATTGGCTCACACTATGGAGGCAGAATTTAGAAGTGGAGGTCAAATCCCAAAGGGGAATCAAAAATGTTGGAAAAAAAACCAAGAGGAAAAAAACTGTAAGAGATAGCAGAAGCCAGGAGCATAGTTGGGCCAATACAAGCAAGGACACCGAGAGAGGGGGTGGTGGTGGGGGGGGTGGGGGGGGGAGTGGGGGGGGGGATGAGGCAGCAGAGGGGAAGGAATGAGGAAAATGAGGTAGGAGCATGTGGAAGGAAATGCAGCCGGGGAAGGAAGAAAGGCCTGCAATAGTTTGGGGCCCCACATGCGCCATGCACAAACTCGCAAAGGAGCCATGAGCCCCCTGGGAGGTGTATACAATTAAACTCATAATGATGGATCAAAAGTTTTTGGAGCTACGGCAGTGTCAAGTAATACTGCACAAACAACAGCAGGAACAGATGCAACTGCAACAACAATTGTAGCAGGAGCAGATGCAGAAGCTCCTCAAGTAAAATGTGGAGCTGATCTGAAACGTGAGCATGCAGTCAGTGGGACGAACACTTGTGAGACAGCCTTTGTGCCCGCCCACACTATTTACTATGACAAAACTACCTGGGTATATATGTTATACTCCAAATTAAGAAACATATCAAATCATGCAGTCCATGTGCTTTGGTACTTAGCAGTAGTAGTTTGTACAAGATTGTGCAAAAACTGCATCCACACACTGACTCCAAAGCATTAGAATTTAATGAACTGTGCAATTTCCTGCGCAAGTAAACACATACTGTAGCAGAGAGACTGTAGTTTAACCAGTACGGAATGTATAGAGATCAGTCTTATGCATCCTGGATAGTGGACTTGTGAGGGCTCACACAGAAATGCAAGTTTGAATGTACTAGTTACAGTCTCTCATATGCTGATTCTTTACTTCTTCAAGATTACGGAACTCATGGTGAGGAATACCTCGACTCCATCGTCACTGGAGACGAGTCTTGGGTGCATTACCGCACACCCAAAACCAAAGAACAGCCCAAACAAAGGAAGCACCCAGAGTCACTGAGATTGCGAAAAATTCAAACAAACGCAAAGTGTCGGCAAAGTGATGGCAACAGTGTTTTGGGACAGGCAGGGGGTATTGTTGTGCGAGTTCTTGCCCACCAGTACAACAATCATTCTTGCCCACCGGTACAACAATGAATGCTGCCGGGTGCTGCGAGACACTGCAAAAATTGTGTCGTGCAATTCAAAACAATAGGAGGGGTATACTGTCCAAGGAGGTGCATTTGCATCAGGATAACGCTTGACCCCACACCACTAAAGCCCCCAACGAGCTCTTCACAAAATTTGGATGGGGTATTGTCAAACACCCACCCTACGGCCAGTGACTGCCATCTCTTCCCTGACATGAAGAAACACCTGGGTGGAACGCATTTTGGCAACAGAGAAGAGCTGGAAGAAGTGGTTCAGGTATCTGTGCGGCTTTGCGGCAGATTTTGTTGACTTGGGCATTCAAAAGCTTGTACAACGTATGCAAAAATGTATTGACCTCAGTGGTGACTATGTAGAAAAATAGGTTCAAGTCTGAATTTTCGAAAAAAGCACGCAGTCATGAAATAATCATGTTTAAACTGTTAAAAAAAATTCAGAACCACGTTTTACGGACACCCCTTGTACATTCTCACTCTCTACTGAAGACCACAATACAATGCATTGGTAAACAACATAATACAGGAAAACTGCATGTACAATAATATTTTTTACATATTTATTTATAACTTACATGGCCTGTACATCATGTTCATTTATGTGTCAATAAAAAATGCTTATGCAAATGGTGTTTGCACTCAATTTGTTATATTTCAAAACTGCTGTGCATATTTTGTGTTTATTTGTGCCGTTGATTATGTATGCAATAATAATAATAATAATAATAATAATAATAATAAACCCCGTGGAGGCCCAGGAAAAGAATAGGCCTTCAGTATGTTCTGCCAGTCGTAAAAGGCGATGAAAAGAACGAACCACTAATAGGGCTAATCCCCCTTTTAGTGTGATTAGTTGGTTCAGGACAGAACTAATGAAGCCTCGGACAAGCGCTGTCATGGTCAGGGACGACGCCTGAACCCTATGCCTGTCCACAATGGTAACGAAACTGCTAGCCACACGGAAAATAATTTAAATTCAAATAGAGGATATGCTTCCTGCAACCACCCTAGAAGGAGAAAAAAGACAGAGGATGAGCTGGTCAGATGAAGTTAACCGACACCTCATGTTCTGTTATTACCAAGCAACAAACTTAAAGGAACCAACACAACTGGATACAGATCACAAGTATACACAAAATTTATTACCAGATACCCAGAATTAAAATTTTTAACAGAACAATGACTAGCTGATCAGATCCGTGTAATAATAAAAAATAACAGCATACCCCAGTCAGAATTAGAAAACATCAAACAACAAGTACAACAAATACTGGAACAAAATAATGTGCAATCAGAAGAAGAAGAAAATACAGTAATGGACTAAAACATCCCAGAGCAAACAAACAAAGAACAACAACATCAATTAAACAATCAGAGGATTATGAAATTTTACGACAGCCACCAGAACAAGCACAAATAGAACACAAAGTGACACACATGTTAGATATAGAAGAAAAATTTCAGCTGACATATATAGAATACAAAGACACAAATACAGACATTAGACCATTCTTGCATAGACCACCAAATAACCCACAAGTCGAAACAACAATAACAACTATCAACACAATCATACACAACAAAATAAATGAAAATAAAACTATGGAAGAGTTACAACTACTGGTTTATATAGAAGCACTCACTACACTAAATATACACACTAGGCAGAGATCAGAACAAACCAACACACAGAAGAAACCCACAAAACCAGCATTGCAACACAGGCTAAAGATCAGAATAGAAAAACTGAGAAAAGACATCGGACAGCTAACACAATTTATAAGAAATGAAATATCAGACAAAAAACGAAAAAGGTTAGGTAAAATCTCACAACAAGAAGCGATGGAGCAATTAGATGAAAAGAAGCAGAAATTACAAGCATTGGCCAAACGACTTAGAAGATACAAAAAAAGTGAAAACAGAAGGAAACAAAACCAAACATTCAACAGAAAACAAAAGAAATTTTATCAGACAATAGATAACACACACATTAAAATAGAAACAGATACATACAAGATGATACTACAAATGCCCAAAGTGATAATTTTGCAACATGAAGTCACCCGAGCAATTAATTCTATGCGCAATTGGAAAGCCCCTCGAAAAGATAAAATAGCAAATTTCTGGCTAAAGAAGTTCACCTCAACACATTCACATCTAACTAAATTATTTAACAGTTACAGTGCAGACCCATACAAATTCCCTGATACACTTACACATGGAATAACTTATCTGAAACCTAAAGATCAAGCAGACACAGCAAACCCAGCAAAATATCGCCCCATAACATGCCTACCAACCATATACAAAATATTAACTTTAGTCATTACAAAGAAATTAATGACACATACAAGACAGAACAAAATTATAAATGAAGAACAAAAACGCTGTTGCAAAGGAGCACGAAGATGTAAAGAGCAACTGATAATAGATGCAGAGGTGACATATCAAGCTAAAACTAAACAAAGGTCGCTACACTACGCATACATTGACTACCAAAAAACTTTTGATAGTGTACCCCACTCATGGTTACTACAGATATTGGAAATATACAAAATAGATCCTAAATTGATACACTTCCTAAACATAGTAATGAAAAATTGGAAAACCACACTTAATATCCAAAGAAATTCAAAGTATATCACATCACAGCCAATACAGATTAAGCGTGGAATATACCAAGGAGACTTATTAAGTCCTTTCTGGTACTGCCTTGCTCTGAACCCACTATCCAACATGCTAAATAATACAAATTATGGATATAATATTACTGGAACATACCACCACAAAATCACACATTTGCTATACGTGGATGATCTAAAACTACTGGCAGCAACAAATCAACAACTCAACCAATTACTAAAGATAACAGAAGTATTCAGCAATGACATAAATATGGCTTTCAGAACAGACAAATGTAAGAAAAATAGCATAATCAAGGGAAACACAATAAACAAGAAGATTACTTATTGGATAACCACAGCGACTGCACAGAAGCGATGGAAAAAAACAGATGCCTATAAATATCTAGGATACAGGCAAAAAATAGGAATAGATAATACAAATATTAAAGAAGAACTAAAAGAAAAATATAGACAAAGACTAACAAAAATACTGAAAACAGAATTGACAGCAAGAAACAAGACAAAAGCTATAAATACTTATGCTATACCAAAATTGACCTACTCATTTGGAGTAGTGAAATGGAGTAACACAGACCTAGAAGCACTCAATACACTTACACGATCACAATGCCACAAATATAGAATACATCACATACATTCAGCAACAGAAAGATTCACATTAAGCAGAAAGGAAGGAGGAACGGGATTTATCGACATAAAAAACCTACATTATGGACAGGTAGACAATTTAAGAAAACTCTTTATAGAACGAGCAGAAACTAGGACAATACACAAAGCAATCACTCATATAAATATATTGGCTACACCATAGCAATTTCATAGCCACTTCTACAGCCCTTTAGATCACATAACATCAACAGATACAAAGAAAGTAAATTGGAAAAAGAAAACACTATATGGCAAGCACCCATATCATCTAACACAGCCACACATCGATCAAGACACATCCAACACATGGCTAAGAAAAGGCAATATATATAGTGAGATGGAAGGATTCATGATTGTAATATAGGATCAGACAATAAACACCAGATATTACAGCAAGCATATTATTGAAGATCCCAATACCACAACAGATAAATGCAGACTTTGCAAACAACAAATAGAAACAGTAGATCACATCACAAGCGGATGTACAATACTAGCAAATAAAGAATACACCAGAAAACATGACAATGTAGCAAAAATAATACATCAACAACTTACCATACAACATAAACTAATAAAACAACACGTTCCCACACACAAGTATGCACCACAAAATGTACTTGGGAATGATGAATACAAATTATACTTGAACAGAACCATTATAACAGATAAAACAACACCATGTAACAAACCTGACATCATACTCACCAATAAAAAGAAGAAATTAACACAACTAATCGAAATATCCATACGCAATACAACAAATATACAGAAGAAAACAGGAGAAAAAATTGAAAAATACATCCAACTGGCTGAGGAAGTCAAGGACATGTGGCATCAGGATAAAGTTGACATTATACAAATTATACTATCAACTACAGGAGTCATACCACACAATATCCACCAGTACATCAACGCAATACAGCTACATCCAAACGTATATATACAACTACATAAATCTGTAATTATTGAAGCATGTTCAATTACCTGAAAGGTCTTAAATGCAATGTAACATATACTGTACAGTTAAAAGGAAGTCACGTTTGATCAAGGTCCACGTCACTTTCCATTTTTAACCAGACATCATGTCTGAGAAAGGAAAGAAATAATAATAATAATAATAATAATAATAATAATAATAATAATAATAATTAATATTTATTATATAAAATCCGATCAAAAGTTCTCATGAATAGATTAGAAGAACAAGTTGACCCACAAATAGGAGAATACCAGGCTGGTTTTCACAAGGGACGATCATGCATAGAACAGATCTGGAATCTGAAAATGATTTCTCCAGATGAGAAACACCCGAAACACAGGGGTCACTTTTGTAGATTTTAAAAAGGCCTGTGACTCAATAGATAGAGTAGCGCTCTGCAACACACTGGAAGAATTCAGTGTTGTGACATTGCCACGAGATTTAAAAGTGCCGCTACGTCAGTACGCGAACACGGCGATAGAGGCGCTCCGCAGCCTGGCCGAGCGCGGGAGCGCCACCTGGCTATGAACGGCGCCAGCCGCATGTCACGGCACGGCAGTCTAATGACAGATACGGAGTTACTAGCATGTAACCCGCTATTGTTCCTACTTTTGTGTATCCACGCAATTTATTTGTGATTAAAGGTTATAACACTTTTTGGCGATGAGGTCGGATATTTTTTTTCCTGCGTTGTGGCATTGTGTGTTCGTGTTTGTGCCGACATGGAACAGCTTATGCAAGCGCTCATTGAACAACAAACACAGCTGATGGCTGCTATTCAGGCACAACAAACACAGCTGACGGCTGCTATTCAGGCGTTGTCGACGTCGCTAACTCGTCGTGTGTCTTCCTCTTCTCCGCCTCCGTTCCCTCCTTACGACGAGGCCGCTGAAGACTGGGAGGATTATGAGAAGCGTTTGCGGCAACACTTCTTGGCTTTCGGCATTGTCGATGCTCCTATGTGTAAGTCGTTATTTCTATCTTGGATTTCCCCACGGATCTATCAGCTACTATCTCAGTTAGCCCCTCTGCGGGAACCTGCCTCTCTGTCCTTCCAAGAAATGTGTGAATTATTGTCTAACTATTACCGAAAAAACACCCATGTCGTTGCCGCCCGCGTGGCGTTCTACCGGTGTCGTAAACAGCCCCATCAATCTTACCGGGCTTGGGCGGCGGAACTACACGGTCTGAGTAGGAAATGTCAGTTTGTCACGGACACTCATCATGAGTCTTATGCTGATTCCATGGTTCGGGACGCTATTCTACGGCTTGCTCCTGATAAAGAAGTTCGGCAACGTGCTTTACAACTGCCAAACCCGTCGTTGTCGGAAGTTCTCAGCATCGCTCAATCTTTTGAAGTGTCTCACGCTGCTGGTGCGCAAATAGACGCGTGGTGTGATGTGGGCGCTGTACAGACCACTTTCGACACGGACAATTTGCCTGTTTCACAGGGGAACGAAGATGTGGCGGCGGTTCACTCACGTCAACAACGTCGCATTGGGCCACCACGCTCACAGCTAAAACAGCAACCACAGAAGCAGGTTCGTTCCGCACTTCCTTCTTGTCCACGTTGTTTCGTACAGCATGACAGGGCCGCGTGTCCAAAACGTTGGGCCACGTGTAATTCATGTAGGAAAAAAGGCCACATTGCTTCTGTGTGTCAGTCCCCTAAAGTTCCTGTCAACGAGGACGAGGCATCGGACATGGATGTTAACTGTGTGCTTTCTCAAACAAATAAGTTGTTTGTTACTGTTCGTGTTCTGGATAAAGACATTCGCATGCAAGTGGACACTGGCTCTGCAGTAACTCTCATTAATTCTCGCACGTATTTGGAGTTGGGCTCCCCTCCCTTGTCTCCAGTTAACGCGAAATCTGCGAACTTATAATAAGCAGAAAATTCCTATCGTTGGCCAGTTTGATGCTTCCACTGCCTACAAGTCTGTTGTTAGGCCCCTCACGTTTTATTTGGTGGATCATGCGGGCATGGAAAACCTGTTCGGTTATGATGCTTTCCAGTTGTTCGGGTTCTCCATTGATGATGATGTGCACATCATATCTGAGGATATTCCGTATCAACGGCTGGATGGATTGTGTTCTGAATTCTCATCCGTGTTCTCTGCTGGTCTGGGTCGTGCCAAGGATTTTGAAGCCCACATTACTCTTAAACCTACAGCTCGCCCTAAGTTTTTCCGGGCACGCCCTATTCCGATGGCGTTGCGTGCACCTGTTAAAGCTGAGATAGACAGGTTAACAGCTTCAGGGATTCTCCTTCCTGTTACCTCCAGCGAATGTGCGTCGCCAATCGTGGTGGTTTCTAAACCAAACGGAAGTCCGTGATTGTGTGGTGATTTTAAGGCCACTGTCAACGATCAGAGCCTCATTGACACTTATCCTCTTCCGCGTCCTGAGGAGTTATTTCCCAAGCTCGGTGGGGGCCAGTTCTTTTCCAAACTTGACTTATTGGAGGCGTACCATCAGTTGCCATTGGATGCATCGTCCAAGGAATTTCTCGTCATCAACACTCCTTGTGGGTTGTATCAGTACCAGCGGCTACCATTTGGCGTCGCTAGCGCGCCGGCCATTTTTCAGCGGTTTTTGGAACAGCTCACGGCTTCTGTTCCTGGCTGCATAAACTACCTGGATGACATTGTTGTCACGGGGGCCTCCACTGAGGAGCACCTTCGCAATTTGCGTTCACTGTTTCGGGTTCTGCATTCAGCTGGGTTGAAGTGCAATCTGGACAAGTCACAGTTCTTCCAACCCTCCATTGTGTATCTTGGTTTCCACTTGTCCCGTGAGGGTATACGTCCTCTACGACAGCACGTTGCAGCCATTACCGCCCTACCCCGGCCGTCTACGGTCAAAGAACTTCAGGCGTTTCTAGGCAAGGTTGCTTATTATCGCAAATTCATTCCATCCGCGGCAGCGGTGGCTCATCCTCTGCATCAGCTGTTACGCAAAAACGTTACTTTCTGCTGGTCCGACGAGTGTGAGCAGGCTTTTGTCCGCCTGAAGGCTCATTTGCTGACGGCGCCTTGTCTTGCCACATTCCGTCCGGGTCAGCACTTGGTTCTGGCGACTGACACGTCACAGTATGGCCTAGGGGCTGTTCTCGCTCATCGGTATGAGGATGGGTCGGAACGACCCATCGCCTACGCTTCCAAGACCCTCAACGATGCCCAACGGCATTACTCTCAAATCGAAAAGGAGGCGCTCGCTATCATTTATGCTCTCAAAAAGTTCAGCGTTTTTTTGTATGGTTCTAAGTTTCACCTCATCACCGACCACAAGCCGCTGGTCTCTCTGTTCAGCCCCTCGGTGTCGCTTCCGGATAAGGCAGCTCACCGCCTGCAACGTTGGGCCTTATACTTGTCTCGTTTTCACTATGAGATTCACTATCGCCCCACGGCCCAGCACGCCAACGCTGACGCGTTGTCGCGTTTGCCGATGGGCCCTGACCCAGTTTTCGATAGAGATGACCTACTCTGTTTCCACATTGATGAGGAAGAACGTCGTGCGGTCGAGGGTTTTCCACTTACAGGTTCGCAGGTCGCGTCGGCTACTGCGCGGGACCCGGTCCTGCGTCAGGTGATCGGTTTTGTTCAATGGGGTTGGCCGGACAGGACCAAGGGCCGGGCATTGGATCCCCTTCGCAACTACCATGTCTTGCGTCTTCGTCTGTCTGTTTGTGAGGGTGTTGTTCTTCTGGCCACGGATGGTGCATCTCCACGGGTTGTGGGGCCAGCCTCTCTTCGCAAAGATGTTCTCAAACTATTGCATGAAGGCCATTGGGGGATTTCTTGGACTAAGTCCCTGGCCCGCAGGCACGTTTATTGGCCCGGTATTGATTCGGACATCGCCCACATGGTCGCTGCGTGTGGTCAGTGTGCTCAACAACTGGCTGCACCCCGTACAATGCCCTCTCCGTGGCTTGATCCGGCACAGCCGTGGGAACGGGTGCACGCTGACTTTGCCGGCCCCTTCTTCGGCACTTATTGGCTACTGTTGATTGACGCCTTCTCGAAGTTTCCGTTTGTTGTTCGATGTCCGTCGTCCACCACTGCGGCGACGACGCTGGCTTTGTCCAAAACCTTTGCGCTAGAAGGTCTTCCATCCACGATTGTCACGGACAATGGCCCTCAGTTCTCTTCGCAGGCCTTCCATGATTTTTGTACTGGACAAGGGATTCATCATGTTACAGCACCGCCCTTCCATCCGCAATCGAATGGGGAGGTGGGAGGTCGAGCGCCTTGTCCGCACTCTCAAAAGCCAGATGAAAAAATTCCTTAGTGATTTTTCCACAGATGATGCTCTGTTGCAATTTCAGAGTTTTTATCGCTTCACGCCTCTGGGTGATCGCAGCCCTGCTGAACTCTTGCATGGCCGCCAACCGTGCACTCTCCTGCACCTGCTTCACCCTGTCAGGCCTTGTACTGTGTCCCCTAGCGTGAGAAAATACTCGGTGGGCGCCGACGATTGGGCACGAGGATATGGATCTCGCCCTAAATGGATTCCAGGGGTGGTCCAGGCTCTTCGCGGCCGCCGGCTTTGTGAAATACGTACGGACGACGGCATGGTTGTTCGCCATTACGACCAGATGCGCCCCCGAGTGGTGGCCACGCCGGTGCCACCGCCCCTTCTTTCGTCTCCACCAGCCCGAGAAGCCAGTCCTGTTGCTGCTGTCGATCTTCCGGGTGTGTTGCTGCAGCCGACGTTGCTACCACTTCCGAGTACGCCGGAACTGGCCCCAGTCGCGACGCCGCCTTCTCCGGGACCCATCTTGTTGGGGCACACCCCCAGGTCCACGACACCTGTGGATGCTGCTCCGGAGTTTTCCCCCATCATCTCGTCCAGGAGGCGCGTTCCACGCGCAAGCTTCCGTCCTGGTCATTTTCGACCATACTCTCGTGTTTCTCCGCGGGATCTTCTCGGGGCATCCCAAGAGACCATGGATGTCTCCGCACTGTCCGTGTCTCCAAGGAAGTGAGTGGTTTTTTTTCAAGGGGGGAAAAGTGTTGTGACATTGCCACGAGATTTAAAAGTGCCGCTACGTCAGTACGCGAACATGGCGATAGAGGCGCTCCGCAGCCCGGCCGAGCGCGGGAGCGCCACCTGGCTATGAACGGTGCCGGCCGCACGTCACGGCACGGCAGTCTAATGACAGATACGGAGTTACTATCATGTAACCCGCTATTGTTCCTACTTTTGTGTATCCACGCAATTTATTTGTGATTAAAGGTTATAACATTCAGCATTGACAGAAAGACAAGAGCAATCATTCGGCAAACATTATCTGACACAGTCTCCAAAGTCAAATTTATGGGGGATATCTCTGAACCATTTTAAATCCAAACTGGAGTGTGACAGGATGAAGGACTTTCACCATTACTCTTTAATATCATTCTTGAAAAAATTATCAGGACATGGTAAAAAGAAGTCAAAGGAATCCAAATTGGCATTAGAAAAGATAATAGATTCAATGTGAAGTGTTTAGCTTTTGCAGATGACCTTGCAATCCTCACAAATAATAGGAAAGAAGCCACTAACGCCATAGAGAAGTTACACGAAATTGCACAAAGAACTGGCCTGCAAATTTCGTATGAGAAAACCCAGTACATAGAAAGAGTGCCACAAGACAAATTTCCTATTGTGAGAACCCATGGGAAAATCGTACAAGTACCACATTTTAAGTACCTGGGAGAAATCATCCAACCATCAGGGATCAACCTAAAGGCCAATGAGGAAAGAATAAAAAAAACTACAGAAAGTTTATAAACTCACGTGGAACTATTATAACAAAAAGTCCATATCCATTAACGCAAAATTGAGGCACTACAACACTGTCATACTTCCAGAGGCACTGTATGCATCTGAAACAACATAAATAGGTGGGCAAACTAAAATCAAAGAAATAGAGAAACAAGAAAGGAAAATTCTCAGGAAAAGTTTTGGCCCGATACAAGAGCAAGGAATCTGGCAGAAGAGGCCAACATCAGAATTATATAAATACACAGACATGATTACGGATACAATAAGGAAAAGAAGAATGCAGTTCTATGGACATATCCACAGGATGAGTGAAAACAGAATCTGTAAGCGAATTCTTAAAGTCATCAGCTCAGGCAGGGGAAAAACAAAATGGATAATAGAAGTTGAAGAGGACCTCAGACAAGCACACATAACAGTAAACGATGCAGAAAATAGAACTGAATTTAGGAACATCATCAAAAAACATAAATTTGACACCACAACACAGAAGAGACCAGGATGCAGATGGACAGCAGAGCAAAATAAACAACACAGTGAACACACGAAGAAAATTTGGGCTCAGAGAAAAGATAAACAATCATTATAAAGGAATTCAAGTTCAAACGCTCTCTTTAAATGGGAATAATCAATAATAATAATAATAATAATAATAATAATAATAATAATTATTATTATTATTATTGTAATTATTATTATTTTTATTACTGATTATTGAAACATTTGGAAACATTAAATACAAAAACATGTAATACATGAACTACTTTTCAGTGAAATTGTTCTCGAGTTTCTTTTTTGATGGCCTGCAGCAAGCATTATGTTAGTGAATGACACAGTATATATTTTGTCAAGTTTCTTCTGCACAATGATTTTATTAACTTGCTATTTATACATGATGAATCCTGTTTTAGTTGTTATGCCATTTTCAGGTGCTCGTGCTATTTTAATGAGAATAAAATTTTTGTATAAATGCATATCCTGATGAAATTATTAATGAACAAACAGAACTAAGACAGAAACAATATTTGGAAAATTTTACTGACATTCTAAAAGAAACAGGATAAATTTCAACACCTCACGATACCAGGAAATAAATTAAATACAGCAGAATTCTCAATACACAAATACAGGGTGACAATTATTGAACTACATGAAAAAAAGTAAATTAGTTACAAACTATGGTGTGCACACATTTTATTCAACACGTAAACATACTCAAATTTAGGTTATGACGTGTTTGATGTGTGTGCTGTCATTGGCGATGATGTGGCACAGATGAATAGTGAAATTTTGCATGATACACTTAAGTGTCAGAACACTGATGCTGTTGATGACCTTCTCAATGGCTGTTCTGAGCTCAGCAAAGGTTTTGGGTTTATTGCTGTACACCCTGTCTTTCATTCAACCCCACCAAAAGGAGTTGCATGTGTTCAGGTAAAGAGAGTATGGCGCCCAATCGAGGATCATGCCAATGGCCTCAACAGACTAGGGAAGGACTTAGTTATAAAATGGAGCCAAGAAATAATGAACAGCAAATTGAATGTGCAGTGTTGTACTACAGAGGCCATCCCTCTCAAGGACATAAATAATGAATACTTGGGAGAATCCACCACGAAATGCCAGGTCAGTAAAACAATACATTGGCAAGATAAGAGCGATGTTTTTTTAACATGATAAAACCTTCCACCAGCACAACACCAGATGCAAGTGTATGTGTTTTATATGTGCCTCAAGCAGACGTCAGATCACATGAGAATAATTTATCACTTTTGGACTATAATGTACGGAGTTTAGGAAACAAAATAGATGCTTTTGAATCATTTCTCACAGGACTATCTCCACATGTAGAAATAGTTGCAGAACACCAGAAAACAGTGACCAACATTCAATATTGCAAATTAAAAGGCTACAACCTATCTACGTTCTACTGCAGAGCACACAATAAAGGTGGTGGTGTTGCCATATACTCAAGAAAATGTAGGATCATAACCACCATGGAAAAAGTGCTATGGGGGAACAATTTCTGTTTTGAGAAAGATTTCAAAATTTCAATTCTTAAAATCACATTTTACACTGTTCCTTTCTATGTCATAAGTGTATATAGATCCCCCTGTGCAAATTTTGATGCCTTTCTGAAATCACTTGGCGGAGTTTTAAGTAAATTAATGTCAGGCTCTAGAAGTGTAAATCTTATCATACTGGCAGATCTGAACATCAACACTTTACATGATCGTCAGGAAAGCAAACGTGTTATAGATTGTATCCTGTCTTACGGGGCTAAAGATCTTCTTGGACTAGTACCCACCACAGTAGCTAACACACATAATAGTTCAATTGAGCATGTTATCACAAATTATGACCACATCATCTCAAACGGTCACCTCTCAGATCATTTAGGACAAACACTAGTGCTAAAATGTAATACCAAATTCAAACCAAGAAAAATGTACGAGCACAGTTGAATATTATTTGCAAACAACATTGCTACACTAAGACACAGTTTAAGTCAGGAGTCATGGGAATCAGTTATGACTACTATTGGGGTCAACAATAAGTGGAACATGTTCACAGATATTATGACTGAGCACTTAAATAGAGCCATGCCATTACAAAAAGTGAGAATCCAGAAAAATCAGCCTTCAAAGTAAAAACATGTGCCATTAGATTTTCAAACAAATTAGCTTACACAGACCGGCTAACTCAGAGTTACATAAAGCACTCTACAAGCAGTACAATAAAAGTATGCAAAGAAGTCAGGAGATTAAAATCAGAAAGAATCAGCCAATAGATACGAAGTTCGGATAACGCTTCAAAGACTTGCTGGTCAATTGTAACTAAAATCAGAAACAATGAAACAGAAACTAAAATTAATAATGTACAATTAACTGTGAATAATGAAGATATCTCTGATCCTCTTCTAGTCAGCAATATTTTTGATAGTTACTTCACAGATACTGCTGAAAATGATGGCACTATGAAACAGGATAGACAGCACTCATATGAATCCTATAACAAACAGAACTGCAGTACACTACCTGCAGTAAACACATATGACATTCAGCGGCTTATTGATAACCTCAGAAACAAAAAATCAGCGAGACTAGATGAAATTTCTCCATATCTATTGAAGAAATGTAAACTGAATTAATTAAAACTCATTTGACACAATATTCTCACAGTTTATGCCGGATATATACTAGAAACTATAATGCTAGTGAAAGAAGACACTAAGATCACAATAAGAAACATGGACATTCACAACTACGAAACAAAGCACAGAAAAGATTTTCATACGGTTAACAGAAGATTAACTTTAACAGCGAAACGCCCCTATGTCAAAGGAGCTGTTTTTAATAACCTGTTACCACATGGTGTTAAGAAATTGACAGGGGATACTCTTAAAAAGCAAGTCAAGCAGTGGCTTATCCAAAAATGCCCTTATAACTTGAATCTATCATGAATTACAAAGTAATAAGAAATAATGTAAACTAAAAAAAAGTTTTGTAAAAACTTTATACTTAGTTGAAAGCACACATACATGTAAAATTATATGTTATGAGAAATAATTTGAATGGAATTGAATTCAATTGAATCTGGTTTGTGTGGGTGTTTCTCAATACCTTGAGGAGAAGTAAGAGGTGGAGATCAGAACTTCGTTGAATTGAAATCTGATTATTAATAATTTTGCTTTTTACCCATGTTCTATTTGGTACAGTGAAAATAAGAGGGAGATTAGAATGTGCTTGTACATGTTGACAGCAGTATACCATACAGATTATTTAAGAAAGCAATCATTTGACTTGAGACAGACAAATAAGTTAATAGTCACATGAAATGTGTATAGGTCTAATGACATCTCATTTCTGTTTGGACATCTCCAGTGCACTAGTTTAAAAAGACGAAACCCACCCATCATCAGAGGTGTTGATAATAGTCACCGGGGTGCTTGCAGTTATCACCACACACCGGCAGAGTAGTCGCTTTTTATTAGAATCAAATGTGTAAAAAATGTAAAACAATATAAGAAAATATGTGAGTGGTGTGTATTTTACCATTATAATATTGGTATGGGAAGAGTTTAATTATGGTTGATCTTGCACATTTTCAACAAATTGTGACTGAGATTGTACAAACTGCGACAAATTATTGTTGCTGTTCAATTAACTCATATAAGCATTAAGTGAACTAGAACATTTCAGGGAAAGATCTGCAATTTTATTATTGAGTTTTTATTTGTTTGTATTGAACAATATCCCACAAAAAGCAAAAATTACTTGCTGCAAGCACAAAAGGGAGAAGGGGGGAGGGGGGAGAGACAGAGATTTGTTGATATCATCAACACATTTAAAACTGAAATCATACGTCACATATTACAATCTACAAAGGAACAAAAAGAAACCAAAGATATCAAGGAGGAAATGACAGTTCTACACAAAGTATTCTCCAACACACACCATTAGGTGGATGGGGTAATATAGATGTAGATGTAAATCCAGATGTAAGATAAATTTCCAAACAAAATTTAAATATTTCCCCCCCCCCCCCCAAATGAGACATATGGACAAGTATTATAAGTAATGCCCTAATTTGCCAGGACACAGACGTGGAACAAATTTTCTCATAGGTCAAAATATTCTTTCTAAACAATGCTCCATAATCTTTAAGATACTGAAGAAAGTCATTATGATACCATCAAAAAGTTGTTGTATTGCTATTACTCTTTCCTGAAAACTAATTTCAATCACGATGTTATCTTCTGGTTGGCATACAGCAATTACGTATTTAGGAAGTTTCTTAGGGCCAATTTCAAATATGTTGTTAATGCGTCAGGATTGGCCAGGAGGGGAAAGCGGTAGGCACCCGTTGAGGTGAAGAATAAAACATAGTTTAACCTGTGAAGTTTTAATGCCGTAAAGGAAGGCAGGCCTGGAGAAGCCGCCGAGACTGAATGGGCATCTGCCCAAGGGGACAGGTGAGGAGGGCATCTGATCGGTTTGGAAGGTGCCAGTAGAAGAGAGCGAATGGTGTGTCCGCTCCCGGCAGCTGGCCGTGGTTCCGCCCCCACTTGACCACCTCCAAGCCTCCCTATTGGTTGGTCAGGTCATAAGACGCGCAGTTTGGTAGCATTACCTCATCAGCAACATGTGAGTTTAGCTGCTGATGGTTCAACACGTGAGTTTCAGGGTGGTTCTATCCAGTTCTGGGCAACGTGACAGACGCTGCAGCTTACCGCCGGGCAGAAGGCACTGACGAATATAAAGTGAAAAAATAAAAACAAAATTTTTATATTAATAAACCCATTCAGTAATGGCCCCCTACTGTACAATTTAATATAGGTGTCCATTACAGTGAGTACAATGGCCTTGCTACCATGTGAATAGGCAATACGGATTAGAAAATAGTTTATAGAGGTCCACAATGTCTGTAGATGCCAGATGAATATTATATGTGAGACACACCCTGAATGAGGTCAGACTTCTTTGTACTGACTACAGTTGCAAATAGTTCAGTTGGTAGGAAGTAACTGACTTGATTTGGATGATGTTCTAAACATAATATGCGGCTGGCATCTGCACTGCAGTTACATTACAGTTATACAAACTATTATTCATGAAGTTTGTTGGAGAAAATAGTAATATTAACAGATTGTAAATGGCCTAAAGTAGGAAGTGAAGAAGAAGAAGAAGAAGAAGATGATGATGAAAGAAATAGTTTTTGACATTCTCATGATGGTACTTTTCAAAGACAGAAGAATTGGAGAGTTCGAAAGGCTAGTGGAGAAATAGGCTCAATGCTCCATGAAACAAAAGTTAAAGAATTTTATGAAAAAAATACTGGTATCTGTTCAAATCCTTGAAATAAAATAACTTTCACCATTGCCTTAATGTATGAAGAGATCTGGGCATTCAAACACATTTCTAGATCATCTGTTATCATCCTTAAAACCCATCCGTCATAATCTGTATCAATATTCTGTAGATATTTACTCTCACAGTTCTTACTGTATTTACAAACAATGTAGGAAAATACAGATTTCTACTTTCCATTAAGATAACAAACAGGCACAATCAAAAGTCACTTCCTGCCTGGAGTTTCCAAGGATTGATTTCACTATACTTTTATTTATCTTATAGTCACACTGTCCAATCAAAATCAAATTGTGAATATTGTACACTGTCAGCTGTATGTGATCTAGAGTGTTGATAATTTTGTGCCTGACAACTAATTGTGCTATTACCAACAACATTTTTCCAGACATTATTTTCTGTTGCTGGTGATTCCCACTGTCTCATGCGCACAACTCAAGAACCATAAATGCCATGTTACTTTTAATCAACAACAAATGCAGAACCCATTTTGAAAAACTATGTCTGAATGGGTTACACCAATTTGAATTTAAACAGTAAGCACATTGTAAATACCTCATTTGTACAACGAATACAAAAGGCATGTATTTCTTTTCCAGTGTCTTTCATAGTCCAGTGCAGGGGTAAACAGATAACAAGTGACTTTGTGTCAGGTACAGTCAGTGCTTCCATTCATGCTAAATCAGTGTTGTGGGATTGGGATTGCAACTTTCACTGTTTTAGTTTAGACCAGATTTTCTTCACCACAGACATGTTGAAAATATTTAATCACTAGTAAGCTACTGGACACAAAGTATTGCACACTATATGCAGTGACATTACCAGAATGTGAATAGTAATTAGTTTCTTATAAAATGCATTTTAACCATCAGCTGTTTATTTGTTCCATTAATCATCTACTGGTTTCCATTATGAACCACTGGGTACAACACATTAGTTAAAAGCATCCCTTATTCCTTTGATGCTGAATAATATCAAAACTACCCAGTGAAATTACACAAACACCTCACACAATTTATCTTAAAATAGTAAAGTCCTATCTCATGTCAAAGAGACAGATGTCTGACATTGATCCCATTTCCTCCATTAGCATTTTTCACACTCCAATTCAAGCAAAACATTCTTCTCTCTTTGAAAAGTACCATTATTAGAACAAAAAAAGCTGTGACGTCTGTCTATTTGACATTGCATAAGACTGTCAGTATTTTACAATAAATTATGTCAGGTTTTTGTAAAATTTCACAGGATAATTTCCATATTATTCAGCTTCAACCAAATGTGGGATGCTTTTAACTAATCTGTTGTACCCTACATCCTGGATGATGGTTAATAACCAAAACCGGTAGATGACTAATGGAACAAATAACCAGCTGATGGCCAAAACGCATTTTATAAAATACTTAATGGCTGAACCTCATATTATGGAAACATAACTAGTTTCTGTTTGAGTGACAATGACCAAATTGGTTCAATGTCAATAGCAAAAATGTAAAATAACTTGCAGAAAAAATATTTAGGTTATGAATTAACAATGAATTACAGGGCAGCAACCTCTTATTTTAAGGGCAAAATGCCAATATGTATTTACATTGCCAAGCTAATAAATTCTTACACTGAAAGGGGACAAGAGAAGGAGTACGAAGCTTGGCTGTACTCTTTTTTAATTTTTAAAAATTTATTTATTTTTTATTTTTCATAACTTACAGTCAGCAAGTCCTTTTTAAAAGCCACTTAAACCATGCCTTGTTTAGCAACTGAGAATTACCATTACCAAAATTAAGTCAATGATCCTTATAAAAATGCTGATCTAGCACACAAGCACAAACACAAGCACACGCACACACGCGTGTGCCCATACACAGACATATGCCCACACATGTCCCCCCCCCCCTCCCCACGCACAAACATGCACACACATACACCACCACCACCACCACCATCACCACAACTCCTACCACCAATACCATCAACAGAAGCAGCAGCAGCAGCATGTATTACTTATCAAGTGTAATATATACTATGTACAGGAAACAAACCTAATATCTTGTATTTTAGAATTATTCACTATTGAAGGAGTGTCAACAACCAGCAGCAGAAAATCAGCACTAGCAGCTTTGTTTTGTGCTCGAGATACACCTTCTTTTTCAATTTCATCCGCTACTTCTTGTCTCAGACCAGCTGTGTCTGCTAGGATCATTGGGTATCCACCAACGTCAATTGTCAGTTCTAGCACATCACGTGTTGTTCCTGCCACAGGAGATACTATGGCAGCTTGACGTCTACCTGTATGTAAGGAAAAATCACACTGCCAATATAAAATGACTTCTGCCAGAGTATTTTTACATCTACATTTATAAACTGCAAATCACAGAGAAGTGCATGGCAGAGGATACTTTGCAATGCATCACTTATTAGGACATCTTCCTGTTCCATTTGCATATGGAGTGCAGTTTAAGGTTGCAATAGTAAGATTACAATGTCTTTGGAGCTCTTTGGATTATGAAACTTCCTGGTACATTAAAACTGTGTGCCAGACGGAGACTCAATCTTGGGACCTTTGCCTTTTGTGGGCAAGTGCTCTATCGAGTGAGCTACCCAAGCACGATTCATGACCCATCCTAACAGCCCCAATTTTAATATCAGCACACACTCCGCTGCAAAGTGAAAATTTTATTCTGGAAACATCCCCCAGGCTGTGGCTAAGCCATGCCTCTGCAACATCCTTCCTTGCAGGAGTGCTAGTCCTACAAGTTATGCGGGAGAGCCTCTGTGAAGTTTGGAAGGTATGAGACGAGGTACTGGCTGAATTGGGACAGTGAAGATGGGTCGTGAGTCATGCTTAGGTAGCTCATTCGGTAGAGCACTTGCCCGTGCAAGGCAAAGGTCCTGAGTTCGAGTCTCCGTCTGGCACACAGTTTTAATCTGCCATGAAGTTTCATATCAGCACACACTCCACTGCACAGTGAAAATTTGATTCTTTTGGTTATATTTAGCAGAGATGGAGGTAGAACGGTGAGTGGACTAACATGTGATGATTTGAAGTTAGAAAAGTAACCCCTGTGCTAAGTAAATGAAAGGATAAAACAGTTTTGTTTATTAATCACTTGCCATCAGAAATAAGATTTATGCCTAATAAAAAGTTTTGATTTCACTGTCATTTTCTAAAACTTTTATGGTTGTGACCTTTAATGTACTAATGAGTAACACAGTACGTGGCGGTTCAGTTTCTTCTCCCCTATGCCGATACCTTATAATTGGCGACAAGTAATGAGGACAATCTTCACTGAAGAAGAATGCATAGGAGAACAAAGTGAAACCAAAATATTAAAATGAAAGTGGTGGTTAAGAGACTGATGCTTTTGATTATGATGATGATGATCTATGGCTGAGGGTGCACTGTTGAATGACTTGTAGGAACCAGCGTAATGAACCATGCAGCTGGACTGAGGTGTTCAGTGAACTTGCTAAACGAAAAGAGAAAATAGATTTACATTACAAGTTGAACAACTGCAGCAATCACAATAATGCTATGGAGCAGTTTTCAACATTGCAGGGCATGCTACACTAGGCAGCCATAGCAACTGAAGATACCAGAAATGAAATGCTGCAAGAAGCAATGTCGTAGTTTTGCCTACAATTGCTGCAGTACAATGTTTGGGACTAACAGCTGTATATTTGAGTATGAAATAACATGTGAAGATTCTGGTCAAACTGAGTGTCGACTGTTAGATTTGTATTATTGCAAATTATCCTTATCGGCAAAACAGCAATGTATTTACCAAGATAAAAAGGGCCAGGATTACAGCAAATTGGAGGAAGGGGACAAATCTAAGAATTCAGGATTTTAGGACAGTAATAAAATCAGAGAGAGGGGAGATCAACTATAGGAAGACATGACTAGTAGTGATGTGGAATTACAAAATAAAATTACTGCATAAATTACTTTAATAATGAGAGGAAAGAAAGAACACTAGGCATGATAACTAAGAGAGAAGGAAGTGCAGGAGACATAATGGACAAAAGAGAAGGAAAAATGGGAGATACAATAAGTAAAAGACAAAGAACAACTTAAAAGAAATTCTACAGTCAGTATTTCATAAGCCAGAAAAGCATGTATCTGAATTTGAGGGGTTAGGAACAAACAACTGATACAAGAATTTCCAAATTGGCAACTTGGGACCAGGGCTAGAA
The DNA here is from genome assembly GCF_021461385.2 of Schistocerca piceifrons. Classification (NCBI taxonomy): domain Eukaryota; kingdom Metazoa; phylum Arthropoda; class Insecta; order Orthoptera; family Acrididae; genus Schistocerca; species Schistocerca piceifrons. The sequence continues at coordinate 20,304,094 of NC_060144.1, forward strand.
AACCAAGCTGAAACAGTCACAGCAATGGAGCAGGAAATCCAAGTGAGTGCAGATTTATCTTTAAAAGAACCATGAGAAGATATAACGTGAATATACAAGAAGTGTGTAGTGATGTCACCAAAATGAAGAAGACAGTAGTGGAAACATGCAAGATATGTGATGGACTCTATAACCAAATGGAAACAGCAAGCAATGATATTGCCATGAACAATAACAAGACAGAAGAAGCTACACAAGAATGTATGAAAACGGAGTTACAGGCAGGTTTGTGTTGCATACACAATGGAACAATGCTTCTACAGTGTCATGACTCTCGCTTAAGGGGCACTGACAAATCTGATATAAAAGACTCAATCCACACTGTCTCACTTTTGGCAAACTTCAAAGGAGGATTGCTAACTGGTTGGACAGAAGAGGAAAAGGTCAGTTTTGTATCAAGGGAGTTATTGGCAGACAAGCGGCACAAATTCATAGGAACTACAGTATAAAGCAACACAGATTTTGAGGTGGTATTCCTGAAAGAATATGGACAGATTGAAATAAATTTGAAATTAATATGTGGATCAAAATACCAGGGAGAGAATGTAGGCAGAGGTTATGCACACCAAAGAAAGAAGGATAAAACCAGAACAAGATTACAAAGAAGAAGGAGACAAAAAATTCACAATCATATCAACTATATGAAATGTATAAGAAAGAAGAAAAGACCCAATATTTTTTATGGTTTGAAAAGGAACAGGATAAAGAAGAAAAGAGCAAACTGCGAGCTTTGCAAAGTAGTGGTAACAGCCAGAATACAGTGATGGCTAAAATACTTTATGGGCACGAGCGAATTTATTAGCTTTTGAGGTGATATTTGCAATGAAAAACGATAGCAGTGCTAGATCAAACAGGATTGAGTGTGAAGAAAGTAGTGTGAGAGGGATGCACATGTGTAGGATTAAGCAGACAAACAGACAGCAGATGCTTAGGTGTTGTAAGCTTTTATTTCCTGCACTTGACACATGAAGAGCTGCCAGCATCAGTGGAAGCAAAAAGCGAATAATATACTGGACCGACACAGCACAGGTGTGCCACCTTGTCAAATGCAGCAAGTCTTCCCAGGGTTAGATGTCAACTCTGCGCAAACTAGAAGCGAGTCTGCTTGCTTCCCACCCCTGCAGCAGTTGTGGACAACTGAGTTGCACCAACAAGTGCAACACTACGCTTGTGGAGGGTGGAGTAGTTGATTTGTGTTGGAGTGTTAACCCCATTCCACTGAATTAACACCAGCAGGCAGTGTTTATCAACAAGAGCAGTACCATGGGCCCTTATGTGCACTTACCCCGTCCCAACAGACAACTGGGCATATCAGTTTACAAATAAGAAAAGAGATTCTATGTGTGTGATAGTGAGATATAAAGTGGTTTTCAATTTTATACTGTTGATTTTTTAGATTTTTCAGTGGACAATTAAAATAATAGTGTTAATACAGGGTGTGTGAAAATAAAAATATAGACAAATGAGAAAGGGACAAAACTACAAGGGGAAAAAGATTGGGACAGAATTTAATTATTACTTAGATTCAGTATTATCCATTTCTAAAGGTATGATAACTTAGTAACTTCAGCACCATACTCATACAATTGAGTTATTAACAAAGTAATATCGATATCAAACTTTATTAATTAATTCCAATTTCCTTCTGGTTTGTTTCCTTCAGGAACAGCATGCTCCATGACTGTATTAATGAGGTCCAAGATAAAAGTTTAATTTTTTGTTATCTGTGATGTCAATGTGGTGCCACATCCAATTTTATTTATGATGAGCGATCATGACTTGGAAATAACTGCACTAAAGATTGCTACGCAGTAGCTGAAATCAATCTGCCATAAACAGATTAAAAATTTATGACCATTACTGCCCTTCCTCCTATCTTGAATACTGATGTTATTGGCTGCTACAATTCCTTGATGAAGGGACTCTGAAATGTAGGTACTATGTTGATCTGCTTGATGTAGTTGTTTATATACATTCATTAAGGTATTATCTGATAAATGAGAGTATTTGAATGATGGATGAATGTCATAATGATGATGTAATAGTGGTGTACGAGTCAAGGCAGGCAATTAACAGTTTGTTCTATACTATCTTGTTTGCTCTATATTTTTCTGACCTAAGGGTTTTCTTTTTTTTTCTCATTGTTTCCCAAAGCTTTAAAGTATGGTTACGGTGGTAAGGTTACCGGCTCTTTGGATTATGTTTGCTGGGCTGAAGGTAGTATCTGCATCTACATCTACACACATTCTCTGCAAGTCACCCACCACATGGTGCATGGCAGAGGGTACCTTGTACCACTACTAGTCATTTCCTTACCTGTTCCATCACAAACAGAGCATGGAAAGTGGAATAATGTGAAATTGACTGAAGTCAGAAAAGTAGCCAGAGTGCTAAGTACATGGAAAGGAGAAAAACAGGTGTGTTTATTAACCATTTGTCATCAGAAATAAAGTGTTCTGTCAAATAAAATGTAATGATTTAACTGTTGTCTTCTGAATGTTTTAGGGTCCTGATATTTAAAGAAGTAATGCGTGAAGTGGCATGTGATGGTTCAGTACCTACTGCTCTCACATAGATATCCTATCTTGTCTTGTCTTATGGTCCCTTCAGAAGTGATATGGAGTGGGTTGTAGTATATTCATAGATTTCTTACTGAATACTGGTTTCTGAAACTTATTAAGAAGGTAATCATCTTGATGTTAAAGCTCTTTTGTCTGTATTTGCCTTAACAATAACATATGTTTTTGAGTGGGGTCCACGTTTAGCAAAACACTATTTTGTTTTTGTCCCAGACATGTTTCACTGCAATTGCAGCATCATCAGTTTTTTTTTTTTTTTTTTTTTTACCACATGGTGTGGTTTTCCTTCAGTATTACACTTTTATAGTGTCTGTTATTCTTTACAATTTGTCACCTGCAAAGTTTCTTTTTTGGTCATCTTCTTCATTGCAAAGTTCACTGCTTTGAGTTGTCACTGTCTATCAGCTGTGATAACAAGATCTTGTTATAACGGATGATAGACAGTGACAGTGACAACTCAAAGCACTGAACTTTGCAATGAAGAAGATGACAAAGAAAGAAACTTTGCAGGTGACAAACTGTAAAGAAAAATAGACACTATAAAAACGTAATACAACAGGAAAATCACACCATGTGGTAAGAAGCCATAACAATAATTTAAAAAAAAAACACTGATGATGCTGCAACTGCAGTGAAACATATCTGGGACAAAAACAAAATAGTGTTTTGCTAAAAGTGGACCCCACTCACAGGACATTTGGCATAAATCTTCTGGTGTTCGTAAGTTAAGTTTGGAATTTTCAGTATGTCTGTGACTCTCTCCTGTGGATTAAACAAAGCTGGCACTATTTATGCTGTCCTAGTTTGTATACAGTATTGAAATACAACACAAGTAAGCAGTTATAACAGGCTATGCTTTATATCTCAGCATACTGTATAGATCCACATTAGCTCCATTATATTGTAGAAATTAATGAAAACTGCGAAGTCAGAATATTTTATATGCACCTACAAGAAAGAGAAAAGATCAAGTGACTTTCACTCACTATATCAAGCAACACCCCCCATGAACCATGGACCTTGCCATTGGTGGGGAGGCTTGTGTGCCTCAGCAATACAGACAACCATACCATAGGTGCAACCACAACAGAGGGGTATCTATTGAGAGGCCAGACAATCGTGTGGTTCCTGCAGAGGGGTAGCAGCCTTTCCAGCAGTTGCAGGGGCAACAGTCCGGATACTTGACTGATCTGGCCTTGTAATACTAACCAAAACGGCTTTGCTGTGCTGGTACTGCGAACGGCTGAAAGTAAGGGGAAACTACAGCCACAATTTTTCCCGAGGGCATGCAGCTTTATTGTATGGTTAAATGATGATGACGTCCTCTTGGGTAAAGTATACCGGAGGTAAAATAGTACCCCATTCGGATCTCCGGGCGGGGACTACTCAGGAGGATGCTGTTATCAGGAAAAAGAAAACTGGCATTCTATGGATCGGAGTGTGGAATGTCAGATCCCTTAATCGGGAAGGTAGATTAGGAAATTTAAAAAGGGAAATGGATAGGTTAAAGTTAGATATAGTGGGAAATAGTGAAGTTCGGTGGCAGGAGGAACAAGACTTTTGGTCAGGTGAATACAGGGTTACAAATACAAAATCAAATAGGGGTAACGCAGGAGTAGGTTTAATAATGAGTAGGAAAATAGGAATGCAGGTAAGTTACTACAAACAGCATAGTGAATGCATTATTGCGCCCAAGATAGATACGAAGCCCACGCCTACCACAATAGTACAAGTTTATATGCCAACTAGCTCTGCAGATGACAAAGAGATTGATGAGATAAAATAAATTATTCAGATAGTGAAGGGAGACAAAAATTTAATAGCCACGGGTGACTAGAACTCGATAGTGGGAAAAGGAAGAGCAGGAAACATAGTAGGTGAATAAGGAATGGGAGTAATGAAAGAAAGAGGAAGTCGCCTGGTCGAATTTTGCACACAGCATAATTTAATCATAGCTAACACTTGGTTCAAGAATCATAAAAGAAGGTTGTATACATGGAAGGAGCCTGCAGATACTGGAAGGTCTCAGATAGATTATATAATGGTAAGACAGAGATTCAGGAATCAGGTTTTAAATTGTAAGACATTTCCAGGGGCAGATGTAGACTCTGACCACAACTATTGGTTATGAACTGTAGATCAAAACTGAAGAAACTGCAAAAAGGTAGGAATTTGAGGAGATGGGAACTGGATAAACTGAAAGAACCTGAGGTAGTAGAGAGCTTCAGGGAGAGCATTAGGGAACGATTGACAAGAATGGGGGAAAGAAATACAGAAGAAGAAGAATGGGTAGCTTTGAGAGATGAAATAGTGAAGGTAGCAGAGGATCAAGTAGGTAAAAAGATGAGGGCCAATAGAAATCCTTGGGTAACAGAAGAGATACTGAATTTAAATGATGAAAGGAGAAAACATAAAAATGTAGTAAATGAAGCAGGCAAAAAGGAATACAAATGTCTCAAAAATGAGATTGACAGGACTTGCAAAACGGCTAAGCAGGAATAGCTAGAGGACAACTGTAAGGATATAGAAGCTCATATGACTAGGGGTAAGATAGATACCGCCTACAGGAAAATTAAAGAGACCTTGGGAGAAAAGACAACCACTTGCATGAATATCAAGAGCTCAGATGGAAACCCAGTTCTAAGCAAAGAAGGGAAAGCAGAAAGGTGGAAGGAGTATATACAAGGGCGATGTTCTTGAGGACGGTATTATAGAAATGGGAGAGAATGTAGATGAAGATGAAATAGGAGATATGATACTGCGTGAAGAGTTTGACAGAGCACCGAAAGACCTAAGTCGAAACAAGGCCCCAGGAGTAGACAAGATTCAATTAGAACTACTGACAGCCTTGGGAGAGCCAGGTCTAACAAAACTCTACCATATAGTGAGCAAGATGTATGAGACAGGTGAAATACCCTCAGACTTCAAGAAGAATCTAATAATTCCAATCCCAAAGAAATCAGGTGTTGACAGATGTGAAAATTACCGAACTATCAGTTTAATATGCCACGGCTGCAAAATACTAACACAAATTCTTTACAGACGAATGGAAAAACAGGTAGAAGCCGACCTCGGGGAAGATTAGTTTGGATTCCGTAGAAATGTTGGAACACATGAGTCAATACTGACCCTATGACTTATCTTAGAAAATAGATTAAGGAAAGGCAAACCTAAGTTTCATGCATTTGTAGACTTAGAGAAAGGTTTTGACAATACTGACTGGAATACTCTCTTTCGAATTCTGAACATGGTAGGGGTAAAATAAGGGAGCGAAAAGTTATTTACAATTTGTACAGAAACCAGATGGCAGTTATAAGACTCGAGGGGCATGAAAGGGAAGCAGTGGTTGGGACAGGAGTGAGACAGGGTTGTAGCATATCCCCAATGTTAGTCAATCTATATATTGAGCAAGCAGTAAAGGAAACATAAAAAAAATTCAAAGTAGGAATTAAAAGCCATGGATAAAAAATAAAAACTTTCAGGTTCACCGATGAGATTGAAATTCTATCAGAGACAGCAAAGGACCTGGAAGAACAGCTGAACGGCATGGAAATTGTCTTGAAAGGAGGATATAAGATGAACATCAACAAAAGCAAAATGAGGATAATGGAATGTAGTCGAATTAAATCAAGTGATGCTGCGGTAATTAGATTAGGAAATGAGACGCTTAAAGTAGTAAATGAGTTTTGCTATTTGGGGAGCAAAATAACTGATGATGGTCGAAGTAGAGAGGATATAAAATGTACACTGGCAATGGCAAGGAAAGCGTTTCTGAAGAAGAGAGTTTAGATTTAAGTGTCAGGAAGTTGTTTCTGAAAGTATATGTATGAAGTGTAGCCATGGATGGAAGTGAAACGTGGACGATAAATTGTTTAGACAAGAAGAGAATAGAAGCTTTTGAAATGTTGTGCTACAGAAGAATGCTGAAGATTAGATGGGTAGATCACATAACTAATGAGGAGGTATTGAATAGAATTGGAGAGAAGAGAAATTTGTGGCACAACTTGAGTAGAAGGAGGGATCGGTTGGTAGGGCATATTCTGAGGCATCAAGGGATCACCGATTTAGTATTGGAGGGCAGCGTGGAGGGTAAAAATCGTAGAGGGAGACCAAGAGGTGAATACACTAAACAGATTCAGAAGGATGTAGGTTTCAGTAGGTACTGGGAGATGAAGAAGCTGGCACAGGATAGAGTAGCATAGAAAGGTGCATCAGACCAGTCTCTGGACTGAAGACCACAACAACAACAATAAGCAACAAACAATATTCACTGAAGACAATCACATCTATCTTTTGAGGTCACTTGGCCTTTCTCCATGGCTGTGTGACTAGTGGCACAAATAACTTTCTACAACTGCAGAGTTACTTAAATGGAATTATGATGTGGCTTGTAGCAAGGGGGAGGAAAGATGAAACAAACTAGTACAACACGTAAATTTGACAACTGTAAGTAGCAGGTAACAGACAGAAATAAAACAAACAGACCTGAAGGAAGGAATGAAAAATGGGTGTACAAGTTTGGTTTTTCATACATTTTCATACCCATCAGATAAAATGATAAGCTTCCTGACATGACATTTGCACATAAATCTGTCTGTTAAATCACTTCAGGCAAATGCTGGGATGGTTCCTTTGAAAGGGCACAGTCAATTTCCTCCCTGAACTTTCCTAATCTGAGTTTGTGCTACATCTCTAAAGACCTCATTGTCGACAGGACGTTAAACACCAATCTCCTCCTCCTTTCTTCTGTCTGTTAAATCATGAAAAAAAGCTTGAAATATAAAATAAATCAGCACCCAGGGCTGGTTTAAGGCCCAAGTGGCACAAGCTGTTGCTTGGGTCGCCAAGCTGTGAGGGGCGTCAGTGGCTCCCTAGCACAAGATTTGTATAAATGTGTATTACTTGTTATCATGGATGGAGAGTCATCGTCAGGTGTAGAAGTAATTTTGTGTGTGCCCCAGGGAAGTGTGTTGGGATCCTTGCTGTTCATGTTTTATATTAATGATCTTGCAGACAGTATTAATAGTAAAATCAGTCTTTTTGCAGATGATGCAGTTATCTATAATGAAGTACTACCTGAAAGAAGGTGCATAAATATTCAGCCAGATTTTGATAAGATTTCAATGTGGTACAGAGATGGCAACTTGCTCTAACTGTTCAGAAATGTCAAAATTTGCACTTCACTTCACTTCACTTCACCAAGTGAAAAGTGTAGTATCCTATCACTACAGCATCAGTGAGTCACTGTTGGAATTGGCCAACTCATACAAATACCTGGCTGTAACACATTGTAGAGATATGAAATGGAATGATCGCAAAAGCTCAGTCGTATGTAAAGCAGGTGGTAGACTTTGGTTTACTGGTAGAATGCTAGGAAAGTGTAATCAGTCCACAAAGGAGACTGCTTACAAATCACTCGTGTGATCAGTACTAGAATGCTGCTCAAGTGTGTGGGACCCATACCAGATAGGACTAACAGGGGATATTGAACTTATACAGAGAAAGGTAGCACAAATGGTCACAGGTTTGTTTAATCTGTGGGAGGATGTCACATAGATACTGAAGGAACTGAAATGGAAGACTCTTGAAGATAGATGTAAACTATCCTGAGAAAGTCTATTGGCAAAGTTTCAAGAACCAGCTTTAAATGATTACTTTAGGAATATACTACAACCCCCTGCATAACACTCACACAGGGATCATGAGGATTAGATTACTGCATGCACAGGGCATTCAAACAATCATTCTTGCCACACTCCATATGTGAATGGAACAGGAAGAAACTCCAATAACTATTACAATGGGATGTACCCTCTGCACACACCTCATGGTGGTTTGCAGAGTACAGATGTATATGCACATGTGGCAGCAAAAACTGACACAGTTGAAAGTGTATAAGAGAAAAAGGGGAGGGGGGTGCCACATCATACAACAGCATGGTATGGCACGAGTATAACCTCAACTTTGTTCCATATTTTGTTCAACAATCAATAATGCATAAAAATCTTATTACTAATTTACAGAACTACATGAAAAAAAGTATATCAGAATTAATCAGTTTGCAAGCAAAAGGCAGCACAGAAGTTAATAAGTCTTGAGAAACGCTATAGTTATACTTAGAAGTTATTAAGTATAACCAATGCATGATGGACTTGTTCGTGTCATGAAGATCACAGGCAAAACTTTAGTAGAACTTTTCTTGTTACACATTTATTGGTCTTTATTACAAAGTTACAAAAATGATGTTCATATTTGTTTCCTGTACTTATTTATGTGAGAATTTAGTCGATTTATCAAAATTAATAACTGATAAAATGAGGAAATAAAATAAACAGTTCATCTATGGAGTTTCTGTCATTTATGTGCACAAAACTATAGTACAAATAAACTTCATTGTTACTTTGGTCAGTGACAACTTCACAAAAGGTGTGCTACTTATATAGTCGTAAATCAGCAACTTCTTCATTTCTTTCATTTACCACTGCTCATGTATTTAATTCTGAAAGTCAGGTACAAAATTTTACATGGAGACAGAAAAAGCTCTACAGGAAAACTGTGGATTCCCATAATGACACAGGGGTATGGCAAGGCCGCAGAAAAATATACTTCTCTATTGGGGTAATACATGTAGATACAAATTCACAACAATGTCTTCAATAAAAGGGCAAGGTTTTGAACATGCCTGGCATACACAGGATGTTGGCCTACTGTGCCTATACCACATTTAATTACTATATTCTTGTACTAGTCTACTGTTAAACTATAAAACTGAAAGTAAAAACAAACACTTACAAATAATATTAAGTAAACTGCTCTTGCCAGCATTAGGTGCACCAACAATAGCTGTGTGAACTCCAGACCTCAGAATTTCTCCTCTACGGTTGTCAGACAAGTGTTCCTACAACCAGTTAATTAAAAAATTATAACACCATAATATTTTATTACTAATTCATGATGGGGGAATTGCATTCCAAATAAAACTATGAGGCAATGCATTCTACTGAATAACAGTTGAAACATGGACCATTAAAACATAATTTCATTCCAGATCATTACGCATTGCTGAATGTTTTTCATGGCACTGAGTGACAGTGGAAACAAAAACAAAAGTAGACATTGTGAAGATCACACAGCCTTTTCCACCCAAACACATGTACAGCCGATTTAGTATTTCATATGTTATTATTCAAACACATAGTCTATTCAAGTATGTTGATGTGCATAAGAATGTCAACAGCAAGAGGTTTACTATAGTTGTGGAGCAGAGCACACATTCTCTGATTAGCTTACACTGCATAGGACATGGGTTGCCTGTAGCACTAGTTTCTTCTTTGTACTGTCACGTCATACAAGTTACTAATATAGTTTTGTATGAGGGGACTAATTTACAAGATGACAGAATGGTTTAAGGCGACATTGTGTAATACCACAACCCCTTTTGGGATCCTGTATCCTATTCCAGTCTCATCTCCACTCCCCTGAAGAGGGCATATATGTAATATTAGTAATTTACACCAATTTAAACTGTTGCTTTGACATTGTTCATGTTGTGCCTCACCAGTATATGGAACGAAGAAACATGTTGGATTAAAAGCTAATGTACCAGCATAATTTACACACAATACTAACTATAGGCACATGGTAGGAACACTCCTGCTATTGTAATTATGGAGTAATTAACAAGTAAAGTTCCGACATTTCAAGTCATCGAGAGACAGCTATTTTTATGTTTTTTAAATCAGAAATTATCTGGATCCCTAATAGAAATATGAAATTATGATTTTTCAGTCAGGATCAAACATGCTCACATTATAATTGGTGTTAGTTAATAGAACTGTAATTATGACTATATAGAAATGTAAAATTTTACTTGTACAAAATTTAATTAATTGAATCGAGGCCTTTCATTCAATAAAACTGATCACTCCGTTCACCTGAAAATGACAGGATGATTTGAAATTAACAAAATATATTGCTGCAATGATAAAACATGTAATTTATAGTCTTAATGGAAACAGACTCTTTCCTGTCTTTGTATGAAATTATTCACTGTTATTCCATGTAATTTTCTATGTAATTTGGGAAGATGTATGTGAAAATTTTACTTGTTAAATATGCAAAATGCAATATGTAACAATAACAGTAATTGTTTAAAATCATATAAACAGAGGCAATTTGTACGCCACCATAGGTCAGTCTTAGGTCAGTCAGTCATATGTCAGTATGAGGTCAGTCTTAAATCAGTCTTGGACTGAACTTTGTATCAACAGCATGGAGTCAGACACTGTACGTTCGCCACTGAACGTATGGCATGCAAAATAAAATTCTCTGTGAACAAGAAGTACTGAAACTTATTTCAACCATTACACGATTCCCGTGTGGCGGTGCAGTAACATCAAGATGAACCTACAGCAGCATCAAGAAACATCACCCCAGATTACACGAGATACATATTATTTTTTTGGTGGAGGATATCCGTAATAAGACGTGGTATATTGATCACTGTTTTCCTTGTGTTAAGCAATGGTACACATCCCAGACTTCACCAAAAAAACATTATTGCCACGTTATAATACAACTAGAATTCATTATATCCTCACACAGACTATAAATTGATAGCAATAATGGGCAACAGGCACTACATAAATAGTGTGTGGGTAAGTTGAGAATTTGGGTCTGATGGGTGGAATGTTAGGATAGTCCATGCAGTTGCAATAACCACTGTGGCCAAACAGCCCAGGAGCCAGTGCATCTACCTAGTCAGCAGGAAACCCGGTTTCGTATCCCTGCCCGGCACAAATTTTCAACTTTCCTCCTCGATTTCAATCAATGCCTGCTCGCAGCCAGTGTCTGTAATTCCTTTGTGTCTTATTCTATAAGGGCTCCTGGATTAAAATGGAGTCTGTTCTTTCAGACATGTCTGAAAATATATAAATCAAAGGCATAATAAGGCAATGAGATGCATGATCTTACTATGAAAGTTATCACTATATTCATTCCTTTAAATGTGGAGTAATTCACCATTTAATATAATTCTGACAGGACAGTTTCCTGTACGTACTGAACTTACCACTTGAAGATAACTATTTTCCAGTCATTCTCTTACACAATTTTACTATAGCTTTCAAATACTCGACTCTGGCTGATCTCATATTTTGAGGAGAAAAGTGGGGGATAGAAGGGCAAAAAAAGAATGAATAAATGCCTGCCATTAAAATAATTACACCTGTTTTCATTAAGTGAAGTGTTAAATGTAATGTCTTTTGCTGTTTCATAGTCTTTATATTATGTATAGTGAGTACACCAACAGAGCCACCTGCTGATTCTTATTTGTACTACTAAAAGATGAGAATCCACAGAAGCACAAGCACTGAACAAAAGCAAATGAACAATACGTTGTAGTGTATTAATGCACAACCACAGCTGAACCTTGAACCCTTATGCTGTCTACACATGCACACTGAAAACCATTGAAAAGTACACGACAGGGATGCACTCGTCATCACACCACTTATTAGGGCTTCTTCCCATTCCACCCACCTATGGAGGGAATAATGATTACTTAAAATGCCTCTGTGAGTGCTGTAATTAGCCTAATCTTGTCTTTGTGACCACTACAAGAGTGATACATATGGGGGTTACATTATATGAGGTGTCACTGTAAAATAACGGAACTGACTCTGTCACAGGGTAAGCATGCATGTGCCAAAGACGAACGACCAACAGCTGTGAAGCCTAACGCCTTCTCAGTTGAATGCGGCACCTCTGGTGTCTCTAGACAAATCAGTGTGGCTGTGGCCCTCATTTTGTTTTGCTGGAAAAATGATAAGTGCAATAAAGGAGCAACGAATTGTCGTGAAGCTATAGATGAAACTTGGAAAAACTGGTGCTGAAACTTATCTTTTACTAAAAGAAGCGTATGGCAAAGACTATTTATCAAGAATGTGAGTTGTTGAGTGGTTCAAGCAATTCCATGTTGAAGGTGTCCGGGATGCACTTCAACACACACACACACACACACACACACACACACACACACACACACACACACGCACACACCACAAAGATAACAATATAAAAAAAGGAAGTAATCTGATTCAATCTGACTGTCTATTCAGTATTCAATTGATTGCTGAAACTGTAGGAACTGACAAAGAATGACTTGAGTTCAAAAGGCAGATATTCTCAGAATGGACGAGTCACTCGATAATTCGACCCCTGTAGCAAGTGATAGCTGAACCTCACAACACACTGTGTGCATTGAAGTGCCCCACAAGGAGGAATGGGTGTGGATGTGCCCAGAAGAGTTCTCTCAGTGTGTCTGCATCTAAATGATCATGAGGTGGAAGATATAAAGAATGCACTGTGAAGTTAATTGGTGCCAGAACTTTCATGGCAACTGCTTATACGGCCATGGCGAGAGGGACAAGAGAGGAGTGACATTTGTCATCAATGGAAACGGCCACTCCATTTTTAGCCCTGTCTCCAGCAATATCATCCTTCCTGTAGGGGTGATAACTCAGTAATGCAGGTGTGTCAGTGACTTTAAAATGAGTTTCCTGCAAGCAGATGCAGAACAGTTTCTCCTGGACCAGAAACTGTAATTCTTCCACATGTAGTCAGTATCCAATTAAATGCAGAAGTCCCTGTGGGAGCAACTGATTAACAATGGTTAGTCTTGTCTTTCTCCCACAGAGGTGGTGATTTACTTGGGAGGTCAGGGGGAAGGTTAGCCAGTGCCCAGCTCTCCAGTTCCTCCAATAGGAAACGCTCAGCTGCTGACAAGTGTTGTTGATCTTAATTATCATTTATTCTAGAGAAGCTGCACGATCATTAATGGTATCTGTCCTTTACAGAACAGTTACTATCTTCATATATATAATTAAAGGCTACCCAGCCACTGACCTTCGTCTGTGAGAATGCACAAAGGTTGGCCGAACTCTTATGGGAATCGTCACCTTAGTGTGTGCGAGTAATGAGCGGATGGGCAAATATCTATTAGGTACATTACATATGTAGATTGTGGACAGTTGGGAATAAGTTGGGGATAAGTCCCTGCAGTCGAGCAATTCATCTGTGTCCTCGGTGGCTCAGATGGATAGAGCGTCTGCCATGCAAGCAGGAGATCCAGGGTTCGAGTCCCGGTCGGGGCACACATTTTCAGCTGTCCCCATCGAGGTATATCAACAACACCTGTCAGCAGCTGAGGGTTTCAGTTATCATTTATTCTAGAGAAGCTGCACAGTCATCAGTGGTATCTGTTCTTTCGAGAACAGTTACTATCTTCATCTATGAAGTCATTTGACACTTTTTAGGGACCTAGCAATACCCTCCAATGCCTCGTGACTATAGAAATGGGAGTCCTTCTCAAAAGTTCCCCCTGTTCTCTTGATTACAATGATAAATAAATAAATGGCGGGTGACGAGGGCCTCCCGTTGGGTAGACCGTTCACTTGGTGCAAGTCTTTCGATTTGACACCACTTCGGCGACTTGCGCGTCGATGGGGATGAAATGATGATGATTAGGACAACACAACACCCAGTCCCTGAGCGGAGAAAACCTCCGACCCAGCAGGGAATCGAACCCGGGCCCTTTGGATTGACAGTCTGTCGCACTGACCACTCAGCTACCGGGGGCGGACATTACAATGATAGTGTTACAGCACACTAATACCCTGTTACTATGGTTCTCAGACTTCTTCTTGGGAGAACTGACCAACTGAGCTCTCTTTGATGAGTGGGTGTAGGTACTACCTGGCGGTGTACCCATGCTGTCAGGAGTAGTTGTTTGACAAGACCATTCCATAGGGAAACAAACATCGACCCAGGCAGAGCCCTGCATGCCTGAACAAGCCTGGAGGGCAGCGGGTACTCCAGAGGTTGCCTGCTAGAGACTGTTCTACCTTAACATCCATTTGCCTAACCAGTTTGTAGCACACGTTAAGGTTGAGGTTGCAGTCCAAGCGGTGAAGCCAAGGCCCTCGTCCTCTGAAACACACAACATTCTCTGCCATGCTGTACAGTGGTCACTGAAGCATGCCTGGAGCTTATAGTAACAGAGGACTAGCAGTGCTTACCAGTCTCCAGTTCAGGGATCCAGGGTCACCGAGCCCATACCCAGCAAATGAATGCTGAGTCCCTTGGAGAAAATTTGCACAGAGTGTTGTAGGGATAAGGGAGAGGAGAATATTGATGGTGACAATAACTAAATGTGTTTATTTTTGGAATAAAATGTTTAAAGCAATAGTCCCATTATTTTACAGCCACACTTCACGACAATAGGCATCTCAGTGACACTCTTGCAAGGTAGCTGCTGACAAACATTTTGGGATGTGAAGTCGTGGTCCAAGAAATTCTTCTGTTCCAGACATTTCGTTCAGTTGGCAAGACTCGGTGGAGGAGCCCCTCTGAGGATGTCTAGTGCAGTCCTGGCCGAAATGTCAGGAACGGAAGAATTTCTTGGACCATGACCTCACATGCCGAAAGGTTTACCAGCAGCTATGTCATTTGGTCATGAAAGCCTTCATTCTACTCATGAAAGGGCCAAACATGTGACCGTACATGTTGCTCTTACTTGTATGTAATCAACATCCTCTGAAAGTTCTATTTTATATGGTTATCACATATTTGAGTAATATTCAAGAAGGTGTCACATGGATGATTTGTAAGCAATCTCCTTTACACACTCACTGTATTTTTTGCGGTATACTATCAATGACTCAAAATCTTCCACTTCCATTATCTATGGTTGAATCTATATGACCATTCCATTTCATACCCCTACAAATTCTTATAATCAGGTATTTGTGCGAGCTGACTGATTCTGATTGTGACTCATTGATACTGTAGTCATAGAATATTACATTTTCTTCACTTTGTGAAATGCAAAATTTTACATTTTGGAATATTTAAAATGTGTTGCCAATCTTTGCACCACCTTGAAATCTTATCAAGATCTGACTGAATATGTGTGCATCATTTCTTAGGCAGTGCTTTTTTATACTGGGCGCTTGGAAACAGTCTGAAAAGCTTATAAGGGTGTTCCAAGGTAGGCTGTGCTAAGAAATAACTGATAAGAAAAACATTTGATATGTGGTGCTATCTTTGAGTTAATTAGAATTGAATTTAGCCAATTGGATCACTGCACACACAAATTTGAGAAATCCATCAGAGATGGTTTCACCAAATGCTTTCTTCATTCTGTTTCCTAACACTGAATGAGAGAGCAATACATGAATTGGACATGGGAGAGCAGTACGGATTGAATCCAAATGCTGAGCTGCCTCAGCTACTGTCATCTATGCTATGAGAACAACTGACACTAATTGTATCTGATGGGCCATCTAAATTTGCATGTACAATGTCCTGACTGGCTAACTTCAATGCTAATTAACTAAGAAATCGTGTGATATACATATTTTTCTTAACAATTATCTCTCAGCACAACCTACCCTGCAATACTCCTTCAAGCTTTTCAGACTGTTTCTGACCACCCTGCATATAACAGCATCATGTGCAGAACGTGATGTGAACGCAAGGCATTATGCACTGTGCACCTATTGTGTTCATACGATATAAGCATTCTGGTTCTTAGTGACACTTCATGCAAGAGATGAGGATGAATTGATGTCAGAAAGTTGGCATATGCCCTGCACTTTAAGTTACCACTGTGGAAAGAAGGGCCAATAATTGTACCACCAAGCCTTCCACACCCGACTTTAACTGTCCACTGATGCTGATATTCCACTACAGAACTGTACACAATTCTTGAAATCATTTTCACAGAATTCTTGGTGCAAGTGTACATGATATGAATGGAAGTGGTAACATGTCAGAATGTGATGTACACTGGTTTTAGGAATGCCAATCTCCTATTCAAGCTGTCATGAAAAAGTACATTTCCTAAAGCATCACAACAAGGCAGTAAAACATCCATTGAGAAGGTGGGTTCATGTCAGAATTTAACTCTCTGTAAAGTTCCTTTGCCTGAGCTGTGTTACACCTAGATTCAACCAGAATATGCACAAAGTAACAATGATGCAGTCTTTAATCAAGGACTGTCTTTACTGTACACAACATATAAGATGACATTATTGCAATTGCTGTTCTACCAATTCACATTCACCATTTATGAGTAGCATTTATACTTACTCATTGTTGGTGTACAAATGAATGAAGTTGACTGAATGATTGGCGTGTTCCGTGTTCTTTCCCTGTGTTTGTTTACTGTCAACTCCAGCAAGTGGACACGATGTGTTAGCCAGGCACCTGCACTATGTACTAGTACAGAAGAGTCAGTCAGTTCTGTGTTACATTTTTAATAATGTCATATTTATGTGAACAGTATATGTAATACATTTTTGATAAGAGCAAATGGATTATGGAATAAAACATATATGGAGCTATTTAATAAGATGTACTGCTGTTCATACCTTTGTAAAACACGAAGTTACATGGCAATCATGCTGAATAATGTCAATTTGCTACCCATGTTTTTGGTTTTGGCTTATGGACAAAGCAGTATTTGGGGTGGACAACATATAAAGAACACACGTTATATAATTGCAGCATCTGCGAAAAATCTGAGGTTGCTATTAACATTGCCTGCAAGGTAATTAATATTCAACACCTGAATATATACAACACCTGAAGTTACTTCTACATCTGTCAATGACTCTTCATCCTTGATTATATGTTCCATCCTCCCTACTGAGGAATTCTCACAATCCAGCATAAATTTCATTTGATACTCCATGTGAACATACTTTCCTTGATAAGTGTTGATGTGGGACTGAGTCAGATTCTTTTTGGAAGTCAAGCAGTGTGGCATCTATCTGACTGCCTCAATTCATGGCTTTCAGCATGTCCTGTAAGGGAAGGGCGAGATTTTGGAATCCATATCAACCATGTGAGTATATATTTCTCTATTCACAGCAATACATCTATTAATCTGATTGATGTTAATAACTTATTGAAAGGGATCTTTCATTTTTTTCTTAAAAAAAAATCATTGCCATACTGAAGTAGAACCACACAGCATCCACCTTTGTGGAATTCAATTTGTAAGTTTGCAGAATCTTTTACTGTATTAAGCATGTTTTTTTTATTTTTATTTTTTTGCACAAATAAAATGTAACATAATCTTTTGTACCTAAAAATATCTTGGTGTTTATTTTTTACCACATATTATTCATACATTTTTTTTCTTCGTAGGAAATGTCTTGTCACCAGACACGTCAAAATAATTCAGACTCTTTTTGTTACGTCTGCAAAGAGTACACACTGGAAAGGCAGAGAAAGAAATCTTTGCCCTTCATAAAGAAGAACAAACCACAATAACACTGTGTTCTGGTGTAGTGAAAAGTGTTTTACTACATTATTTGTGGAAAATACTTGCTATAGTTACATATGCATCACAACATCTCAGCATGATGCGGAGAATGGAAGTGCTTGCCACACGAAAACATGACAAGCTACTTGTTGTAATTAACACAAAAGTGATCCAGAAAATTCATGCACACCAAATGTAAAGAATAAATAAAAATGAAAACCCAATGATGATGGCAGAGTGGTGCCGAAACAAGTTTGGGTACTGAGAAAAACGGTGTTTTGTACAACTGGCGGACCTCACATCCAAAAAATTTTAGCTGCAAACACTGCCAAAACAAGGAGCTGCAAATCAAAATAATGGATATATCATAAAGAAGGCTTACAAGCATTTATTTATAATGGAACAAGGAGACCAGGACAAGGACTGGGCACCACATATGTGTTGAGCGAATTGTTATGTAAAACTAATAAGTTGGTGGAAGGGTAAAAATTCCACATTGTCCGCAGCACCCATGTCTTCGAGGGAGCAAAAAGATCATGTAGTAGACTATTACTTTTGTCTCACAAAAGTTGTAGGCTTTACAAGCAGAAAGTCGAAGACACATAGTTTACCCAAATTTGCTTTCTGCAATCAAACCAGTGCCACAGTCTGACAGTGATCCAGTGCCTTCAAGACCACATTTTGGACACAGATAGTGAAGAAGAAAGTGTTAGTCATGATTTGCCTCCTCTCCTGAAAGACGTGATCCAAAATATCAGGCAATAAGTTATCGAGATCTGTGGATCTTAATTCAGGCATATCTGAATGATCTAGTCTGAGAGTTGGGCCTAAGCAAACAAAAGGCAGAAGTGCCAGGACCTAGGTTAAAAGAATGTAATCTTCTAAGAAAAGATACAAATGTAACTTCTTATAGCAATAGAGAATGCACTTTTCTTTCATTTTTTTCTTTTTTTTTCAAACATTCCGTAATGATGTATGTGACATAATCAGAACTCTGGACTTTGAATACAATGAACAGGACAGGAGACCCTGTGCAGATACCCCAAAACTAGTTTAAAAGCTGTTCTACTCCACAATGGGAAGGTAATTCCTTTCATTCCAATTGCATATGCTAATATGGCTAAAGAGTCATATGAAATTTTGGAATACATACTTACATGTTTGAAATACATTGAACATAAGTGGAAAATACATCATGACCTCAAAATAACAACCATGATATTAAGTATGCAGCAAAGCTACACCAAATATGGCTGTTTCATATGTGAGTGGGATAGTTGAGGCATGGATTTCCATTATATTAAAAAAAAAAAGCACATGGACTTTACAAAAATGGAAACTGCGAGAAAAAATTTTTTGTAGAAGAAACTGGTAGCTAGTGAAGATGTACTTCTTCCTCTGCTCCATATCAAACTAGGCTTAACAAAACAATTTGTTAACGGAATGGATAAAAGTGGAAGAGGATTTGTGTACCTCTCACATAAATTTCCTTGTCTTACACCAGCAAAGACAAAGGAAGATGCATGTGTTTTGGCCCCAACATTAGACAGATTCAGTAAGACCCAAATTTTGAAGATATCCTGATGACAGAAGAAAAACAAGCATGGATATGTTTTGAGCATGTCACAAACAATGTTCTGTAAAAATGAGGAGCCCACAACTACAAAGAATTGGCAAATGAGATGCTTGTTGCATACAAAAAATTGGGATGCAACATATCCCTCAAAGTATCAGAACTTTAAGCACTGATAGAAAGCACCAAAGTTGAAATCATTATAGGTATGGAAAGCTGGCTGAAGCCAGAGATAAATTCTGCCAAAATGTTTACAAAGGCACAGACGGTGTTTAGAAAGGATAGACTGCATGCAACCGGTGGTGGCGTGTTTGTCGCTGTTAGTAGTAGTTTATCCTGTAGCGAAATAGAAGTGGATAGTTCCTGTGTATTATTATGGGTGGAGGTTATACTCAACAACCTAGCTAGGTTAATAATTGGCTTCTTTTACCGACCTCCCAACTCAGCAGCTTTAGTGGCAGAACAACTCAGAGAAAATCTGGACTACATTTCACATAAATTTCCTCAGCATGTTATAGTCTTAGGTGGAGATTTCAATTTACCAGATATAGACTGGACACTCAGATGTTTAGGATGGGTGGTAGGGACAGAGCATCAAGGGACATTATACTGAGTGCACTATCCGAAAATTACCTTGAGCAATTAAACCGAGAACTGACTCGTGGAGATAACATCTTGGACCTACTGATAACAAACAGACCCAAACTTTTCGCTCTGTAAGCGCAGAACAGGGAATCAGTGATCATAAGGCCGTTGCAGCATCCCTGAATATGGAAGTAAACAGAAATATAAAAAAAGGGAGGAAGGTTTATCTGTTTAGCAAGAGTAATAGGAGGCAGATTTCAGACTACCTAACAGATCAAAACAAAAATTTCTGTTCCGACACTGACAGTGTTGAGTGTTTACGCAAAAAGTTCAGGGCAATCGTAAAATGCGTTTTAGACAGGTATGTGCCGAGTAAAACTGTGAGGGACGGGAAAAACCCACCATGGTTCAACAACAAAGTTAGGAAATGACTGCAAAAGCAAAGAGAGCTTCACTGCAAATTTAAATGCAGCCAAAACCTCTCAGACAAGCAGAAGCTAAATGATGTCAAAGTTAGCTTAAGGAGGGCTATGCGTGAAGTGTTCAGTGAATTTGAAAGTAAAATTCTATGTACCAACTTGACAGAAAATCCTGGGAAGTTCTGGTCTTACGTTAAATCAGTAAGTTTGTCAAAACATCATATCCAGACACTCTGGGTTGATAATGGCATTGAAACAGAGGATGACATGCATAAAGCTGAAATACTAAACACCTTTTTCCAAAGCTGTTTCACAGAGAAAGACCGCACTGCAGTTCCTTCTCTAAATCCTCGCATGAACGGAAAAATGGATGACATCGAAATAAGTGTCCAAGGAATAGAAAAGCAACTGAAATCACTCAACAGAGGAAAGTCCACTGAACAGTTGTGTACCCCAAGTCTCTAGAGGGACGAAAGGTTCCAAATGACTGGAAACGAGCACAGGTAGTTCCAGTTTTCAAGAAGAGTATAAATGTAGAGTTAGATGTAGACGTAAGTGCATTTGAAGAAATCCTGGTGACAGAAGAAAAGTAAGCATGGATATGTTTTAAGCATATCACAAATAATGTTCTGTAAAAATGAAGAGCCCATAACTACAAAGAATTGGTAAATGAGATGCTTGTTGCATACCAAAAATTGGGATGCAACACATCCCTCAAAGTGCATTTCATGCATTCTCATTTGGATCAGTTCTCATGAAGATGCAATGACATGTCTGATGAACATCGAGAAACATTCCATAAGGACATCAGGACGTAAATATGAAGCAAAACTGATACATACCATGATGGCTGATTGCTACTGGAATATAATTCGAGATTGCAAGGACATCCATCATAAAAGGAATGAATAAAAGTATAAATGATGTAATGTATAAAGTATAGTGATGGGAAATATACATTTTTAGATTATGTTTTTAATTTTTTAAGCTCTATGTATAACAGTCCTCCTCAGGGAACACTGCCTTAACGTAGCACTGTCTGTGTGGGTGAGGAGGTTTGTGTGCTCTGGATCCGGAGGACTATGCTGGTGGTAGCTTAGCTACCAGAAGGGTCACCCAAGCTGGACAGGCCAAAGGGGAGGAGCCAGATATGTGTACCACAATGACCTATCACTCCCCCTTTCCTATCCCAAAACTGTCCTAGCAACTGTACTCCAGAAGGGTGGCTACAGACAGCGTCTGACTCACAGTGAATGACTGATTTTAGGCTGGGCAACCTACTGCCTATGTGGAAAGTAATGGGAAACTACCACCTTACATTCCCAAGCAGTGCTTGGTATGTCTCTCTATGTCAAAGATTCCGGACTTAAAACTTCCCCTCATTCGGATCTCCGGGAGGGGAACACACTGAGAGTAGACATATTTGAAAGGAAGAAAGGGACAATGCAGAAAGGAAAGATAAGGATTGGAACATGGAATGTGAGGACACTACTGTAAGCAGGAAAACTAGAGAATGCAAAACAGCATATGAAAAGGAACAGATCAGATGCCCTTGGTTTGTGTGAAATGAGATGGGGAGAGAATGGGGAGATAAAAAGTGGAGATTATACGTTCTTTTACTCAGGATAAATCAAGAGTGGTGAAAACAGAGTAGGAATAATGATAGGGCAAAAGCTGAAAAATAAGGTACTGAAGGTAAACTATATTGATGGAAGACTGGTGAGAAGTTCAAACGATTTGATGTTAATACAGGTATATATGCCAACCAGTCAGCACAGAGATGAGGAAGTGGAAGAATATTATGAGAAAATACAAGAACTAATTGAAAAAGAAAATAGAAATGCCTGCATCATCATCATCATGGGGGACTGGAATGCAGAAGTGGGTGAAGGAAGAGATGAAGATTCAGTAGGAAAATTTGTATTAGGAGTAAGAAATGAGAGAGGTGAATGACTAATTAGTTTCTGTAAAGAAAATTCATTAGCAGTGGGTAACACATTACTTGAACACGACAGAAGGAGACATTACACGTGGATATCAAATTTGAATAGGGAAAGATATCAGTTGGACAACATCGTGATACAAAAAAGGTTTAGGAACTGTTTGAAGAATGCCAAAGCTTATCCAGGAGTGGATACAAATTCAGACCACAACCTAGTAGTGGGGGGAAATACAAGTGAAGTTGAAAAAAGTCTGGAGAAGGAAAGCAAAAGAAAGACATAACACAGAAAGACTCAAAGAAGTAGGAAAGGCATCAGATTTGGAAAAATGGAAAAAGAGATAGTGTTGATGAAACTATTAATGACAAATTGGATAAAGTGAGGGAAGGGCTCATGGACTCTGCCAAAGAAGTACTTGGAATTAGAGTATCCCAAAGTACCAGGAAAGAATGGATAACAGAAAACATGTTGAAAAAGATGGAAGAGCAGAGGAACTGGAAAAATGTGGAAACTGAAGAAGGCAAAAAGAGGTACAGGAAACAGAATAATGAATTAAGAAGAGAAACTGTAGAAGCAAGGGAAAAATGGATACACAGAAATGCAACGAAATAGAGAAAATGGAGAAAGAGAGAAAGTATGAAATGATGTATAGACTGGCTAGTGAGATGGTTGTTGAACATAAAAGAGGAATAACATGGAAATAGAAAGAGCAGATGGTACTTTAGCAGAAGAACCGCATGAGGCTTTGAACAGATGGCAAGAATATATTGAATGTCTGTATAAGGGGAATGAAATACAAAGCAAAATTAAGATTGAAGAGGAGCAATATGTGCCAGGAGATGGAAACGGATTCATCAACTTTGAAGCAGAAGCAGAAAAGGCACTGAAGGAGATGAAGAATAGGAAGTTATGTGGAATTGATGATTTGCCAGCAGAACTGTTGAGGAGCATGGGAAACAAGGCAAGAAAAGAAATTGCCTACCTCTGGAATGAGATATATGACAAAGGGGAATGGCCTGAGGACTTATTTGCAACAGTTATGATACCAATAGAGAAAAAGAGAAACACTAAAAAATGTGAAGAGTGTAGGACCATCAGTTTAATTTCTCATGCAGCTAAAGTGTTGCTGAGAGTTTTGAATAGAAGGCTATATGGCAAGCTGGATACAGGGATTGCAGAGGAGCAGTTCGGGTTTAGAAGAGGAAAAGGAACAAGAGATGCTATTGGCCTGTTAAGAACTATAAGGGAAAGACCTACAGAAAAAAGTAGAGAAATCTTTGCAGTTTTTAAAGCTTTAGCAAAGGCTTTTGACAGAGTCCAGTGGACCAAGCTGATGGATATTTTGAAGAGGAAAGGAGCATATGGGAAAGAGAGACAACTGATACAGAATCTATATTTACACAAGTGGGAATAAAATGTTAGGAGGAAGTGGCATTGGAAGAGGTGTTAGACAAGGTTGTTGCCTTTCCCCACTGTTGTTTAATGCATACCTTGAAGAGACTATCACGAAAGGCTTTGATGAGAAAAGAGGAATATATATTGGTGGAAAAAGATTAGAATGTATGAGATTTGCTGATGACATGGTGCTAGTGGAAGAAAGTGAGTGGAAAGATCTGAATGAAGCTTTTGTGGAATAAGGGATGCAAATAATCACAGCAAAAACAAAAGAGTATGGTCATCAGTACAAGATGCACACTGTCCAATATTAAAATAGGACAAGCTACCATTAGCCAAGTAAGTGCATTTAAATATCTTGGAAGCACAGTAACTGAGGACTTGAGCTGTCAACAGGAGGTGAAAACTCAAATTGCCATAGTGAAGAAGGGATTCAACACAAAGAGGAGACCGTTATGTGGCAAATTAGATAAAGGTCTACGGAAAAGGCTTGGCAAATGTTTTATCTGGAGTGTGGCACTATATGTGGCAGAAACATGAATGCTGAGATGAGAGGATGAAAAAAGGTTAAAAGCATTTGAGATGTGGAGGAGAATGGAGAGGATATGCTGGATGGAAAGAGTGAGTAATGAAAGAGTATTGGATTGGTTGGTGTGAGAGAAGATGTCTGCTGAAGGTTATAAGAGAAAGGAAAAAGAACAGGTTGGGAAATTCATTGAGAAGGGAGTGCTTGCTAGCAGATGCTTTGGAAGGGCTGGTTTGTGGTAGAAGACTGAGAGGAAGAAGTAGATACAAGATGATAGATGACATAAAGGGAGGAGGAAATTACATGGACCTGAAGAGGATGGCAGAAGACCGAACAGCCTGGAGAACTACCATGTGAAAACCTGCCTATTAGCAGAACACTAATGATGATGTATAACAGTGGATGTACTGAGTAGTTCTTTTATTGGTTGAAATATATCTTCAGCAAAGTATAGAAACACTAGAGTTTAATGCTTTTTTTATGCAGTAAACAAAAGGTAAAGAAGCTAAAATAGTTATTACTCAAAATTGTGCCTGATAGGAAAAAATCTAAAAATGGATTTGAATTCAGCTCACATAATAATCACAACTCATATCCCCAGAAAAAAATTTTAATACTGTAATCTATCATAGGTCTCTCAGACAAAAAATTGTGCCCAGTTATTGGAAGAAAGCACAGGTCACACGTGTCTACAAGAACAATAATACAAATGATCCACAAAATTACCATCCAGTATCCTCGACATCGACTTACTGTAGAATCTTAGAATACAACCAGGTATCTCAAAAGAATGACCTCCTCCATGCCAACCAGCTTGGATTCCAAAAAACGTAAAGCAAGTGAAACCCAACTCACACTTTTCTCAATGACATACTGGCAGTTTTGGGTCAAAGCATTCACATAGATGCAGTATTCCCTGAGTTCTGAAAAGCATTTGACCCAGTACCACACCTACACTTATTATCAAGAGTATGATCATATGGTGTATCAAGTGACATTTGTGATTGGACTGAGGACTTTTTGATAGGGAGGACACAGCATGTTATTGTGGATGGAGGGTCACGATCTGATGTAAAAGTAAGTTTGGGCATGTTGGGACCTTTGTTGTTCATGTTGTATATTAATGGCCTTGTGGACAGTATAAATTAATAACAGTAACCTAAGGCTTTTCGCAGATGATGCAATACTGCATAATTATTCAGTCAGATCTTAATAATATTTTAAACTGGTGCACAGATTGTCAACTTGCCTTAAATGTTTAGAAATGTAAAATAGCGCACTTCACAAAATGAAAAAAAAAAGTATGCTGTGACTACAGTATCAAAGGGTCACAGTTGGAATCGGCTAACTCATATAAATGCATGGGGGTAACATTTTACTGGGATATGAAATGTGATGAACACACAGGCTCAGTTGTGGGTAAAGCAGGTGGTAGACTTCAGTTTACTGGTGAAATACTGGGAAAGTGTAATCAGTCTACAAAGGTGATTGCTTACAAATCACTCATGTGACCCATTCTAGTATATTGCTCAAGTGTATGGAACCTGTACCAAACAGGACTGACCTGGGATATTGAACATACAAAGAGAAGGGCAACACGAATGGTCACAGGTTTGTTTGACACATGGGAGAGAGTCACAGAGATGCTGAAGAAACTGAACTGGCATACTCTTGAAGATAGACATAAACTATGCCATGCTTGTTTTTCTTTTGTCTTCAAGGTTTCTTTAAAATTTGGATCTTACTGAATTTGTCTAATCTGGGGCTTAGGCACACTCCATTTTTGCAGATGTAAGATGAGGACATTTATTTGAGAGGTAGAGGTACACAAATTGTCCTCCACTTTTATCCATTCCCTTAACAAATTGCTTCTTTAAGCCTAGTTTGATGTGAAGCAGAGGAAGAAGCACATCTTCACTAGAGATTTCAGTTTTTTGTCATCTCTTATATCCCCTGAACTTATTAACTTGCTAGAGTGAAGAAACATTACATGGTCACCAAGAGTGTACGCAGAACTGGTAAGGTTTACAACTGAAAATGTTTCATTGGAATTCTGGAATTATTTTTGTTGTGAAGGTAATGCATATGCCCTGAGGTTTCATGGAATTACATGGCAGGTTTTTCAGGACGTTTCTGCTAGCATTAGCTAATAGGAAAAGCTTTTGATGTCTGACACAAAACAAACCTGAATACTGTCACGCAGCTGGTGCAGAGAAAGTTCGGCAGCATGAAACACATCTCCTCCTATATCTTCAGATTCATCAAAGTCAATATGAGCTTCAACATGTGCCAAGTTATGAAGCAGATCCTTGCGCCATTCACCATACAATTTTGCCAGAGCTCCCTCAGCTTGCCTGATTGCCTGTCGCCTTTGTGCTTCAGTTTCTGCATGTATCAAATCAGCTAGGCCTTCTACTTCTGTCAGATCAAGCTTACCAGCATGAAAAGCACGTTTTGTGAATTCACCTGCAATTTGAAATAATGTAATAACAATTATAATAGTGATAGCAATATCATAGTTTTCAGACTTAGCAAATGGGGTGTTTATCTTCTTGTGTGTGTGTGTGTGTGTGTGTGTGTGTGTGTGTGTGTGTGTGTCAGATATGTTGTAGGAACATGAATTGACTTTCATGTACACTATTTATTACTCTCAAAGTTAAAAAGTTTAATAATGAAGAACACAAAAAAACAGTACAATGCAACTTGTGTCTTCTCTGTTAACATAAAAAAGTACTGTACATTACTCAGGTTGTTCTCTGGTGAATCACTTGTTTAGCAGTAGGAACACCTTTACATTCCCCACCTGAATCCCACATTTGGCTCTCCTGATGATCATCCAACTTGAATGATGAGTATCATTTGGCCAGTGTTGCATATATTCATCACATGTCACTGTAGTCCTGGGACCCTTGTAGTATCACTTACTTTACTTTTGTACTTGGTACTGGACAAGATTCTTGATCTTCAGTTTTCACATTATGGACTTTGTCTTTGTTACAGTGTATTTAGTCACTAAGTCTTCATCACGTTCCTTTTCTTCATCACCAGCAGAGTTTTCTGTGTTTAATTCTAGTTTGTCTGCTTTACAGATACATGTGAGGTGAGTTTGCTGGTAGTAACTCCCTCCTCGTTTATCAAAACTTCAGTCTGGTCCACAACTACTGTTTTTAAATTCCTAGTGTATCTAGAAACAACAAAATATCTGTTTCAGTTTTCATATCATCAATCTTAACAGTAGTCATAAAATATACTTGTGGAAAGAGAAAGTTTCTCCCAAATACTGTCAAGATTGCATTCATTGTTTCCTAAACATCCTGACATAACAAACTGACTGTCACAGTCAATTAGCACCTGCTTCTCTCAGATACTTATTTGGATATTTTTAAATTTACAATTGTTAATACTTTCCTTAACAGCATTTCCATTCATTATTGCCTTTTGACTATTCTTCTCATTTGTGCATTCAGATGAGATCTGGACAAAGTCATTGCATATGAACTGTCTGTTTCTTTCTCTCGTGGTTGCTGTCACTTAATCTGTGACTGCTGGTGCTACAGCTGAAATATTTTCTGTTTGGATTTTAAGCAGCACTTTCTTAAACTCTTTCGTATCTACAGCACCATAAAGCTGAAGTTTTGTGCCTGAATCATAGTCTATCCAGTCAATCACAGACAGGAATAGTGAGTCATAATTAATATCTGCACAACAGACAATCAATTTCATCATGGGAAAATATTTTTGTAGAGACTCTTCCCATTTCTACTTTTGTTAAGACAGTCGTTTGTGGATCTCTGCAGCATCTGGCTTCATGTCAAATCCTTCTTGCACAGCTCTCTTCAGTGTAGCCCATGATGTAAGACTCCTCTCGTGCAAAATGAAAAAGTTTTGTCAAACCTCCAATGAAATTTTTTTACAAAAATAAAGCATTAGCAGTTGTTTCCAACTCATTAAAAAAACTCACAGACCTGCTTTTGAACTAGAAATCTGCCACTGTCACTAAATGACATGAGCACCCTCATCATCATGAAATAACAGCAAAAATTTACATTGAGCCTATTGAGATTATGAAAGTAATGAGAACTGTGTTTCTCTTTTATTGTCTGTTCCTAAATTGGTATCTTTTTTCATCGTCTTCTACAGACTCAATTTTTCATGACACCCATTTGGACGCGTACTCTTCTTCAGCATCATACTCTTCACATTCTAAATTATCATTAATTTTTAATGCAAGTTTGTCAATGTTGTATAAAAAATTGCAAATATTGGCCTTCATTTAATTTTTCATTCCATCTCTATACAGAATATATTCTAGACAGCTCCCAATTTCATTTATGAAAATTATGCTCCTATAAATGACTTCTTCGTTTCCAGTTCAGCAGCTTTTGATTAAAAGGAGAAGCCAGAAGATTTCTGTCACCTGGAACTGTTTTGAAAGTTAACTTACACAAAGGCTTAATGGCTTTAACCAGAGCAGAAGTAAAATTTTAATTTAGTCTTTCTATTTCACAAATCCTCTAGAGATGTTATCAATCTGCTTCACTCTTCACTATGTTGCAAACCTGACAAAACAAATCTGTGAAAATGCCTCAAAATTAATGCGTAAATAAACCAGTTGTTGTGAGTTACCACTTGGCAATCCACATTCAGACTAGTTTCATCTAATATTTTTGTCTCATTGGATATTTCTTCTTTCACGAGAATGCTTAAAATTTCTGCTTGTGTCAGTCTGTTGCTGATAATTGACATTAAAATGTGAAATCCTTGTCATTGATCCAAAACACGAACAATCAGACAATGCTATGTCATCATGGGCAAAATAACAC
Source organism: Schistocerca piceifrons (assembly GCF_021461385.2). Taxonomy (NCBI): domain Eukaryota; kingdom Metazoa; phylum Arthropoda; class Insecta; order Orthoptera; family Acrididae; genus Schistocerca; species Schistocerca piceifrons. Next base: position 20,333,304 of record NC_060144.1, read on the forward strand.
TCAGAAAAGGTTGTTGTAAATATCACAGATCGTCAGCCAAAACAGCATCATCACACATCCAGCTGATTGCAGCAAAGCCCCCAAAATTTCTTGGAAGAAATGAATCTAACTTTTAAGCAAATTGTTTATCACTTTCACAGTTACAAACTCTAATAATGAGCAACACAAAGAAACAAAAGAACAGAACAAGGCAACTTGTTTCTTCCCTGTAAGACATTGTTTCCCCATGAACATACAAAAACTACTGCACAATTACTCAACTTCTCTTGTGCGTCACTCATCTTGTTGGTAGAAAAACCTTTCAATCATCCATCTGAATCCTACAATGTTTAACACTTCCAGTATTAATTTCAATGTCAACCACAGAAATTAAAGTACCCAGCTTAAGATTTTTATTAATAAATACTCTGCACCTATGCCTATACTCCGCAAGCTGCCTTGCAGTGTGACGTGGAGGGTACGTTGCGTACCACTCTCACTTCCCTGTTTCCCTGTTCCACTTGTGAACTGGTCATGGGAAGAACAATCACTGGTAAGCCATTCGTATAGGCTCGTATCTCTCTAATTTTATCTTCATGGTGTTTCCACAAGATATTTATAGAAGGAAGTAATACATTTGTTGTTTCTTCTAGGAATGTGCACTCTCAGAACTTTAATAGTAAGCCTCACTGGGATGCAAAATGTTTCTCTTGCAGGTTTTTTTTTTGCCATTGGAATTGGCCAAGTATCTTTGTGACACTTTCACACTTACTAAATGAACCTGCAATGAAACGTGCATCTCTTCTTTGGGTCTTCTCAGTTTCGTCTATCAAACTGGATATGGGTACCAGACTGACAAGCGATAATCAAGTATTGGTCAAATGAGGGTTTGTAAGCTACCTCCTTTTGAGTGGATTGCATTTCCTGAGGATTCTTTCTGCTAGCTGCCTGACCAGTGACAAGTTTTATGTGGTCATTCCACTTTAAATCACTTCGTACAAATAGTCTTAGATATATTATAACTGCAACTGCTTCCAGTAATTGTTCTGCAATCATGTAACCAGGCAATAATGGTCTTTCTGCCTATTTGTGTGTAATATGTTACATTTGTTTATGCTGAGAGTCAATTGCCACTCCATGCACAAAATATCGATCCTCTGCATTTCACTATAATTTTCTTGTGTCATGACTTCCCTGTATACAACAGTATCATTCATGAAAAGCATCATTAAACTTCAAATGCTATCCACTAGCTCATTTATATATAATTTGAACAGTATTTGTCTTATAACACTCACTTGGGGTACAACCATAGCTCCTTTTACATCTGAAGATTTCTCTCCGCTGAGAATGACATGCTATGTTCCATTTGCTAGAAACTTTTCACTTGTGATATTCCATGCACTCATATTCTGTTGATATTCCATGCACTCATATTCCGTTCATTAGAAAGGCAGTGCAGAATTGTATCAAATGCCTCCTGGCAGTAATGGAAAGCAGCATCAACTCTGGGGCTTGTGGAGGAATACAAGGTCATTGTTTTTGGAACCCATGTTGATTTTATATCTCCAGAAATGTCATGTGAGCATAAAATATGTTCAAAATTCTACAACAGACTGACGTCAGTGATATAGACCCTTCTTGAGAGTGGAAGTGCCCTGTGCTTTTCCCTGATCATTAGGAATGCCTTCCTCCTCCAATCAGCTGCAGTACATCACTGCTAGAACAGGATTAAGTTCTTTCACACACTCTACATAGAATCACAATGATATACCATCAGGTGCAGTGGCCTTCGCTCTGTAGAGTGATTTCTTTTGCAGAAGCAACTGAAATCACTCTACATACTTACACTATGCATTGTCATTCTCCCCCCCCCCCCCTTTTCCTCTCTCTCTCTCTCTCTCTCTCTCTCTCTCTTTTTTTTTTTTTTTTTTTTTTTTTAAAAAAACCACTGCGCTTTTGGTGTTGGACTGTAGGTTTAAGGAAGTAACTACAGTGCAGTCTTCCTCAGCGAAACAGTTTTGAAAAAAGTTCTTTAGTATTTTGGCCTTTACTGTGACCTCCTCTGTTTCAACAGCATTATGGTTGCAGAGTGTCTGAACATGTGGCTTTGATGTTTGGACAGATGGCTTTGATCTGTTTATTGATTTGATATAAGATTTTCTGTAAAATTGGTAGATAGAATTTTGTTTTTGAATGTGCTGAATGAATGGCTCTCTTTACACTAATTTCAGCTTCATTCAGTTTTTGTTTGTCTATGTGACTCTGGTTACATATAAACTGGCAACGAAGCTCTCTCTGCTTTTGCAGCAGCTTTGTAACATTACTGTCAAACTATGGTGGACCCTTTCATCCCTTACAACTTTTCAAGGGATATACTTATATTAAAGTGTATTGTACAATACTCTTGAACTCTGTCCATTGATAACATTGTCAGTACTGGAGATGAAATTTTCATGTTGACCACCCAGGTAATATGAACAACTCCTGCTTCTTGTCATTCTTATTAAGCAGAAATGCCTTCCCACCATTTTTATATTACTATTTAAAGACATATTGAGTGATGCCTTATGATCACCAGTTCCCTGTTCTATGCTAACTGAGTCGAAAAGTAGGGTCTGTCTGTCACCCGGAGATCTAAATTGTTACCCTCATGAGTCAGCTCTCTGATTAACAGCTCAGGTTAATTTTCAGATAAGACATTTAGAACAATTTCACATGATTCCCTGTTTGTACTACCTGCCCTAATCATTTGAGTTTATCAGTCTACAGCTGGTAAGTTGAAGTCTCACCTAATACTATGACAGGACCATGAAATAAATTATTCATTTTTAATTTCAGTAAACAGTTTCACTCTACATGATCATCTTCAGACCACAGGCTCAGATGATCTGCGGAGCCAGTAGACAGACCTCCTGGGAGTACCAACTCGTACTTGTCACTAACTCTGAATCTGTGACAGGTAGCAGTTAGTATTCACAACAGCTCTATACATTGGCTCCTCATGACAGCTGTGTCTCTGGTCTGAAGATGGCCAATATTTATTGTGATCTGGACTGTTTTTTGTTAAAACTATAAATTATCACTGATATGGATCCCCAATGACATATAAATTATTCACCTCAAATATATTGCTTCTGTGGCAGGGGAGCCTATAAAAGCATCTGATGATCATGTTTGATCCATCTTTAACACATACCTTCACTCAAACTATTTTGCAATCAGAATCTGTACTAACCACACAAGATATGAGGCATGTTCAGAACGCAAGTGTACTATATTTCTATATTTTTTTAAAAAAGTAGTATATCTGAAAAAAAATTATAGGATATTGTTGATACACTTATTGACTGTTTTCCCACATAATCGCCTTCCTGTTCAATGCATGTGGTGAGCCATAGCACAAGCTTCTTTATGCCCTCCTCAAAGAACTCAGCCAACTTCTTTCCTTGCTTCAGACTCTCTTTCTGCAGTTGCTCATTGTTTGAAAATTTAATTCTACACAGGAAAGTGAAAAGATGATTACCTGAAGGCACCAAGTCAGGGGAATATTGGGAGTTATGCACTCAAAACATCCCAACCGAATGAGTCCATGAGCATCTTGGTGGTTAAGGCCGTGTGAGGATGGGCATTGTCGTGCAACAAGCACACTCCTCTCTTCAGCGTTCACTTCCTTTTGTTTTGACTGTCCATTTTAAGTTTTTTTTACAGTCTTTCAATATTGCTGAGCATTGACTGTCTCTCCTGAGGCACAAATTTGAGCAAAATGATGCCTTTTTAGTCCCAAAACACTGAGGCCAGGATTTTTTTGCCTGAATTTGTGGTTTTGAATTTTTTGGCAGGCAGAGAATTGGTGTGACACCACTATGATGACTGTCTTTTTGTCTTAGGCATGTAATGAGCCAACCGTGTTTTATCTCAAGTCACAATAGAGCTGAGAAAATCCTCTGTTGGTTACACAACACAAATGAACACTGGTGGTTGTAAACTTTTTATTAGTAGACAGCAACACGCAATGGCACAACATACAATAATGAAATCACCCAGAGGTGATACAAGATCAGTAGAGTAACAACATCCAAATCTTGAGAGCTGCAAAATAAGTAACAGTTCAATGCAAGGCAGGCATAGACTGAAACTGGGATGCTCGCGTCGGCCTAGGAATAGACAAGAGTAGACAGCACTGAAGTTGGTGATGATAGTTTTGATTTGAGTTGGTGCATGCAATAGGTGTTGTTGACTCATTCTGGATGCAGACAGTGGAGCCTCTGGTGTCGACCTCTGCATCCACAGCTAGCGAGCATTAACTCTGTGCATTGAGTAATATCTGTGGTGTGCTGGTGTAGCCAGCTGCATGTGCAGCTGGCACAGCATATGGGTCCGGAGCAAGGCGTGTGGCTTAAGATAGTGGTAACTGTGGATTTACCATGTCATCAATTTCCTATTCAAGTTGTTCAAGAAACTTGCGTACACTACTGACCAGATTTTTCTTGTGCTGCTCTGTCAGCTGTTTTGGGACCCGTCTTGCACACAGTTTCTGATATCTCAGAATTTCTGTGAGTGTCTTTTGTAAAGGAATTCTGGAGAGTTGTGGAATCATCACAGAAATTTCATACACTGTCAATCAGTGGTCTTACAAACAGTTTCCTCAATTTTTTTGCACCATATCATCAGTCAAAATGGAAAGTCTTCCACTCCATTGTTTGTCACGAATACTTGTTCACCACTCAAACACACTCATTCTGTTCATAACACCTTTTCTGTAAATCATTTTGATTCACAGAAAGTTTCAGTAAGTGTTATTCATTCCATGAACTGGAAGCAGATCACAGCACATGGCTTGCATGTGGAGGGATTTCTTTCTGACATCTTTCACACAAGTGGCCGCTACAACATGAGTTTACATACTACCATGTTTCTGACATTCTCATTCTGGTCAGAGGATCCCCTTCTCCCACTCAGTGTTGCCAAAACTCAAAAAGAAAAAAGACCCTTATACTTTCTGAATATGTCTCATATTATTATACTCTTTTACAGCTATAAGCATACTTTCCCATCGGTGTTCAACCTTTTTTTATGATATACCTTCCAATTGGAATTTAGAATTTAGTTGGTATTAACATCTGATTTCAGCCAGGTTTCTGTCTCTAGTACTATGTAGGCATTTTTACCATTTAAAAGTGCAACTAATTCCAGAATCTTTCCATATATGCCCCGGCAGTTGACTAACATTTTATTTATCTGATCTGCTATGATAGATGCTACTTTCTCTAATTAACAACAATTCTTTCTTGTCTGAAATCAGAATGAATCTTGCCAGGCCTGTGGAGGGATTTCTTTGTCCTAAAAAACTCACATGTGCAAGCCACACACATTCTGCCATCCTACTAGCAACCACTCCCTGCATGTAGTGCATGGCTGACCTATTATGAGGGGTCCTACAATTCTCCACATGATAGTGGTGGTCAAGAAAGACACATCTGAGATCATCACAGAAACATATGAGTTTCTGATTTTAGCCTTCCACTTGGCTTAAAACCAGAAGTACATGACTGGTTGTGGGAACAATGCTACAGAATGCTAGCTCTGCTTCCATTCCGTGAGTGAGGTTGGCTGTCTTCACCAAAGCAGCCAGTCACCTGTCAGAACTAAGAATGATTGATTGATTGATTGAGGGGGGGTTATGGGACTAAACAGCGAGGTCGTCAGATTCCAAAGTTACTCGTGGAAGAGAGTGGGTTCACTGAAACTGGACGGATCCAGTCATAGGACCCAAGCTATAAAACGAGAAAGTTAAAACAAACACAGTAGAAGTATAAAAGGTTTGACCAAGTCTAAAAACTGGAAAAACAGAGGAATAAAAGAGCAGTCTTTGCGTGGGAGAGTGGCCATAGGTCCCAGACTGAGAAAACATGAAGAGAGGTCCTAATGACAACCACCTTGCCCCTACTTGAGGAGTAAAGCAAAACTTTATACCTGAAAATAAAAACCACTTTCACAGAGGAAACTGAGGACCAGTTCAACCATCCATGAATTGTCTGTTAATATTTAAGATAATGAATCTTAAGAATATACTTAGTACAAAGGGGACATTCCACCAATATGTGGGATACTGTCAGTCTGGCTCCACAACCACACTGTGGAGGTGGCTCATTATGCAAGAGAAAACAATGGGTGAGCCTGGTATGACCAATGCAAAGACAGCATAAGACAGTGGACTCCTTTTTGAGAGGAGCACAAGGAAGAGTGCCAAACCACAGTAGTCTCCTTAATTGTGCAGAGTTTATTACTGAGAGCAATAGTGCACCAGATGTCATTCCACATTTGGGCAAAGAGTGATTTGATGTAGATCCACATATCTGCAGCTGGATCATGAAACAGAATGGAAGGTAAGCATCTGCTTCTCTAGCAGAATGGTCAGCCAGTTCATTCCCTGGGATGGTAACCGAAGGTGGCCTCTGACCCCAAGCACCAGACATCATTCATGCCAGCATGGGCCACGATTTGTAGCTGGGTACACCCAAAAAATTCAGAAAATGCCAGTAGACACTCCTCCACTTCTGGGATGTGAACTCATGGCGAGCAAACAGAGTGGACACTGTCCTTCTTTTCTGACCTGTCCACTATTTTCCCGAGGGACCCCATCACCCAACTAACACTGGAGCTCCCTGTGACAACCAATCCTACCCTTTGCACTTGTCCAGATCTCTCAGGCAGATTGGCCCCCGTCCGAACAGGCAAGGTGTCCCATGCTCACTCAAATGTACTTTCAACAGTGCAAAATACTTACAGGCTGTTTTAAGAGTGTAGGGGCAATGCAATGTGGCCAGTACCTACTTTTGTCTTCTGCCCACTGTTCGACAGTTTCAGTCTGGTAGTTGTCAACCGACCAGTATGCGCAACTTCAGGGATCCCTGGTGACAATATACACTCCTGGAAATGGAAAAAAGAACACATTGACACCGGTGTGTCAGACCCACCATACTTGCTCCGGACACTGCGAGAGGGCTGTACAAGCAATGATCACACGCACGGCACAGCGGACACACCAGGAACCGCGGTGTTGGCCGTCGAATGGCGCTAGCTGCGCAGCATTTGTGCACCGCCGCCGTCAGTGTCAGCCAGTTTGCCGTGGCATATGGAGCTCCATCGCAGTCTTTAACACTGGTAGCATGCCGCGACAGTGTGGACGTGAACCGTATGTGCAGTTGACGGACTTTGAGTGAGGGCGTATAGTGGGCATGCGGGAGGCCGGGTGGTAGTACCGCCGAATTGCTCAACACGTGGGGCGTGAGGTCTCCACAGTACATCGATGTTGTCGCCAGTGGTCAGCGGAAGGCGCACGTGCCCGTCGACCTGGGACCGAACCGCAGCGACGCACGGATGCACGCCAAGACCGTAGGATCCTACGCAGTGCCGTAGGGAACCGCACCGCCACTTCCCAGCAAATTAGGGACACTGTTGCTCCTGGGGTATCGGCGAGGACCATTCGCAACCGTCTCCATGAAGCTGGGCTACGGTCCCGCACACCGTTAGGCCGTCTTCCTCTCACGCCCCAACATCGTGCAGCCCGCCTCCAGTGGTGTCGCGACAGGCGTGAATGGAGGGACGAATGGAGACGTGTCGTCTTCAGCGATGAGAGTCGCTTCTGCCTTGGTGCCAATGATGGTCGTATGCGTGTTTGGCGCCGTGCAAGTGAGCGCCACAATCAGGACCGCATACGACCGAGGCACACAGGGCCAACACCCGGCATCATGGTGTGGGGAGCGATCTCCTACACTGGCCGTACACCACTGGTGATCGTCGAGGGGACACTGAATAGTGCACAGTACATCCAAACCGTCATCGAACCCATCGTTCTACCATTCCTAGACCAGCAAGGGAACTTGCTGTTCCAACAGGACAATGCACGTCCGCATGTATCCCGTGCCACCCAACGTGCTCTAGAAGGTGTAAGTCAACTACCCTGGCCAGCAAGATCTCCGGATCTGTCCCCCATTGAGCATGTTTGGGACTGGATGAAGCGTCGTCACACGCGGTCTGCACGTCCAGCACAAACGCTGGTCCAACTGAGGTGCTAGGTGGAAATGGCATGGCAAGCCGTTCCACAGGACTACATCCAGCATCTCTACGATCGTCTCCATGGGAGAATAGCAGCCTGCATTGCTGCGAAAGGTGGATATACACTGTACTAGTGCCGACATTGTGCATGCTCTGTTGCCTGTGTCTATGTGCCTGTGGTTCTGTCAGTGTGATCATGTGATGTATCTGACCCCAGGAATGTGTCAATAAAGTTTCCCCTTCCTGGGACAATGAATTCGCGGTGTTCTTATTTCAATTTCCAGGAGTGTAGGCTCCAGAGGTCTTAAACAATCATTTCAAGTTCTAATGCAGCCCAGGGCTTGTAGTCTGTCAACTGTGAAGCATACAGCTTCAAGATGCTTACTGACAGTGGCCAATTCCCCCTGAATAGGTACACAACAGCAGCAGTCCCAATTATCTTTAATTAATCCTCATCTTTACTACTGGACTACAAGTAACATAACTTTAATCTAAGGAGCTGCTGAATGCAATCTTACTTTTGCTGCTACATTGCTTTTTGTTTTTACTACACTTTAAAGTCAGCGTACACAATGCAGGTGGACTAAAATCTATGCAAAAAATTAGAATAAGTTAGTATGTACTAGTCAACAAAGTAAAATTCACAGCTGCAATTTACTTCCTCACAGAACCATGCAAAAACCAAAAGTAAACTAAATCCTGTGTGTAACCCAGGAACTGCTGTTGTTGCTGCTGGCACTTCTGCTTGACTCAGCGGCTGCCACTTCAGAGTAGTCCTCTCTTGTTTCTAACCTATCGTTATGGGTTTCCAAGGGCTCAACTGAATACCATATTATGTAACTCTGTGTAGTGCAGAGATCTGTTAAGAAAGGGATCTTCGCTTTTAAAAGTTGATGGTACTGTTTTTCAATGGTTCCTGCTTTGTTGGCTGAAACACACTTTCCAGATTTTAAGACACAGCCTTCATTTATGAACACAGGTAAACAGTAGGTATTAACTGCTAGAGGTCATGAATTATTTCACACTAAGTAAAACAAGCAAGCTACAAGTTTGATTTCTAATCTGCAGTGTACTCTTGTTACAGCAAATTACACTACGGAGTTTGGAAACATTTTTCTTTGTTGTGTAATTTTATTTTCTCAACCCACATTTGTTTTATTTATCAATTACAATGAATCTTATGTCAGCTTTTCTTTGGCAGAAACGTTCCACAATGTGCATGGTTAGTCAGTAAGAACTACTCAAAATACGAGGAGCCCACAACTAACTGAATTTAATTTGGTTTCCATTAGTTATTCCCAAAATATCTTGACAATATAAGCATAAAATTAATACACAACAGTAAAAATTGAAGATACAGACTTAGATAGAATCATAACACTTGCCGATATTTACAGGTCACACTAACATTGCAAGTAAATCAGAGTGACTTGTTATCATAGTGTGATAAAACTATGAAACTCTTTGGCTCCCGGTAATATGAGACGTAAGTGCTCCTTTAGAATGAAATACATTTATTTATTTATTTTCTGTCCATATAACAAAAAAGTTTTCGGACACTGTCAGGAAAATTTAGATTACATTACACATATACAGTAAAATATTTACATTCTTTCATAACAACATATGGATCAGACACATGTCTGTACACATTATTTGTCAAAAGGGCACTACAAGTAGATTCCTCTATAGTGTAACACAATTTAGCTTATATTTATAATAGTACAGTACACATAATACAGTGTATAATTACATTCTTTCATACCACTGATAGGCCACAGACATTGTCTATATACACTGTTTTCCAAGATGGCACTACAACTTATATATTAATAATTGCTTCAGTCTACTCTTTAACATATTTAGATTTACTGTCTTGAGTTCACAGGGTAGTGCATTGTAGAAAATTGCTCCCATTCTGTGTGGGCTGTGGTCCATTGCCTTTTTATTGGTCACAATTCTATGAAAATTTTCCCTTCCCCATGTATCATAGTTGTGTACATTACTATTTCTCATATTAAATTCAGGATTTTGTTTCACGAACATGACTGTCTGCAGTATATACACCGTAAGAATTTTATATATTCTAAAGATGTCTCTACAAGGCTCTCTCTTCTTTACCTTGGCTACCATTCTTACCGCCTTTTTTTGTAATCTAAAAAGTCTATCTATATGAACTGCTGATGCCCCACCCCATATCTCAATACCATACTGAAGGTGTAGATGAATTAACCCAAAATATATTTGCCTTAAAGTATCATGGTCCAAGAAGGCTGAGACCTCGTTTCAGTAGATACACATTTCTACTGTTTTTCTTGCAAATATTATCTACATGTTCTTTCCATGATAAGTATTCATCAACGACGATGCTCAAAAATTTATGTGAATTTTCATATGCAAGACCCAGTTATGGCAGAATTATTACTGAGGATGAACTTCATTATTACTGTTTTGTCTTTATTTACAAGAAGCTTGTTTGCTGTAAGGTACGCGGACAGAGTATTGAAACTGATCTCGGTACTCTTAGCTGCAGACTGCATATCACTGCCACAGCTGATGAAGGATATGCCATCGGTATAGCTTACAACCATGCAATTTTGGGGTTCAAATAAGTTATTTACATATACAAGGAACAGAAAAGGCCCTAGTATGTTTCCTTGAGGCATGCCACATTGAAGTGTCCTGAAATTTGATTTGGTTGTTTGGAGCTGCTCATTATTTTGATAAGTTAGCTTTACACACCGTTTCCTGTCTTTCAAATAGGAGGTAAGTAGTTTAAGGCTAGTCCTCTCAACCCGTACTCTTCTAGCTTACACACAAGAATGGTATGATTCACAGTATCAAAGGCTTTACTCATATCCAGGAAAGTGCCTATTACCTTGTCACTTTTGTCCAGCTTATTTAATAATTCATGTATAAAAGATGCTAGTGCTTTTGTAGTTGATCTCCCTTTTCTAAATCCATGTTGTAGGTTGTTTAGCAGATTGTGTTTGGTAAAATATGATTCTACTTGATTTAGTATCACTCTCTCTAACAATTTGCCTAGTTCTGAGGTTAATGATATTGGCCTGTAGTTTTTAGTGTTGGTTTTTAATCCCTTTCTATGCACTGGTATAATTTCAGTAATTTTCAAAAGGTCAGGGAATACTCCATTTCTGAGGGGGGTATTTATCAAGTGAGTCAAGGGTTTCACTGATTCATCCCTGCATTCCTTTAGCAGTTTAGGTGAAATGTCATCCCAGCCACAAGACATTTTTGGTCAAAGTGCTGATATGATTGCTAGGATGTCCCTCTCAGTAATGCCGTGGATATAAAAGGACTGGCTAGATTTTTCAAGACTAAAATTTTGTGGCTTGACATGAGTTTCATTTGTACCAACTGTACTGAACTTTTGTATAAATTTCTCACACACTTCTTTTGGGTCATTTATTTCTTCACCATTTTCTTTTAATGTTATGTTGCTGTGTTCATAGGAATTCTGTTTCCCACTTTCTTTATGCATTATTTTCCAGGCGGTTTTACTGATACAGCTAGAGTTCCTTATTTCAGAGATATATTTCTGTGCTTTTAGGTTAGTCAAGGACACTCTGTATGTTTTTCTGAGCAGTTTATATTTTGTTGAGAAATATTGTAGTTTAGTATCTCTAAAAAGTATATAGCAATATTTCATTTTCTCCCTCAGTTAAATAATTTCAGAAGGGAGATTCACAGCTTTATGGTTTACAGCTTTATATACTTTTTTAACTAAAGGACAGGTTTCATTTAAAGTGTTACTGAATAGCTAATAGAAATATTCCCATTTTTCATTCACTTCAGTTGCATTGTACACTGGTTCCCATTTTTCATTCCCTAGTGCCATCTTAAGTTTAGAATAATTAAATTTTCTTTTATATATAACTGTATCACTTTCAGTTACGTCTATGTTCCCTACGTCAATTTCCATAGTAAGGGCTCTGTGAACACAAATGTAGTTTTCTAAGGTGTTTACATTTACTTTCTCTTTTCCTACATTTGTGAGAACATGGTCAATACATGTCTTCATATTTGCAGTGACTCTTGTAGGTTCTGAGTTCATTTGTTTATGTGACACTTCAAAGAAAGCAACAATAACAATAAATACAATATAGTGTAGGTAAATGAACATGGCAGTTTTGAACTATAGTTGTGTCAGATACTGATAGAGGTTGGCTAGTACTACCTCATTTATGATGCTGGCATCAGCAAGCAATTGCACAGCATGCCTCTGACTTGCTTTGTGTTGTGTGTTCCTTTTTTTTTTTTTTTTTTTTTTTTTTTTTTTTTTTTTTTTTTTTTTTTTTTTTTTTTTTTGAAATGAGTGAATACATTAATACTAGTCCACCACAGGGTTTGAGTATGACTCCCACAACACCAGGAAGGAGTGGTGATCCCAATAACAACATGTTGGTTCTGCCTTTGGAGAAACCCAAATTATAGGTTTACACGGCAAGCCTGCAAGCGGGAGTCTGGGCCTGTTTGCTTACACATTTCATCTCCTCTTGGCAGTCTAAGTTCCTGTTTGTTTTTGCTAGCAGCTGACTGGCATGTTACAGCAGCCACACAGTAATAATAATGATAAGAATAATAATTATAATAATAAACAAAACAACTACTTTTCTTTCACCCGCACAATTTGAAGTATGTTTTGGTACATGGTCAGAGGCTGAATAAGAGGAAAAGCAAAAGATTTTTCAGAAATTTTCTGCTAATTATGTGTGATGCTATACCACAAAATTTTAAGCATATGTACATGAATAAAAAGGAAAATTCTACTTTGGAATGTATTCAACCAAGAAAAGAGTTGGGCTAGCCAGCAGCAGGAAGAGAAATTCCCAGTACAGTATGAAGGCACACACAAAAAAAAAAAAAGTAAAGACAGGTACAGGGGGAATGAGGAATAAGGTTATTAAGATGGCAAGTTAAAAAGAATTACTACTGTATGAGAAAGGAAAAGACGTAAGAGATCACAGTGGGTGTAAGAAAGTACATGACAACGCACAGCACTAGCTTCATTTCAGAGATAATGGAAGGAAGTTTTTCTATATGGTAAAGCTGTTTTACTACGTCTGATCCTGTTGGACCTGGGTTGCTCTTGCATTATGTAGTCTTTGTACTGATATATCCAGCCTGTTATAGAGGGGTCTACAGTTTAATGCTGACACTGAACCAAAGTACAACCGAGGATTCTTTGCAGTACATAAGTCATTGCCAGAAGTGAAAGAAGCAAAAGAGAGTGACAGGAAAATTCTAGGATTGACAAGCAACTGAACCATGGACCTTTGGGTTGGTTGGCTTAAATCACTTAAACTCACTTAAAACCACTGAGAGACAGTGCTATGTACCCTATTTCAGAAAATATTAAAGTTACTGACACCACTCGAAAGTACATCACAAACCTTTCTGAACAATTGTGCCAAGTGAGTGTTTTATAAAACAGGTTAAAAAATTAAAATGTTTCAGTACAAACTTAATTTTTCTCGTAGAAACATGAATACGCAACTAAAAATGTGGTTTCCCAGTTTTTAAAAAAGAAAATGTAGTATCCCTCACTGGAAATAGTGTGACCTAATAAAAACTGGGCAGCGTCCTGTGATAAACACAAGAAAGCAAACAAGTGAGCAATATAGTGGACAGTAGAAGCTTAGGCTAACAGAACCTGAGTCAGGCAGATTGGAAAGATGAGATGATGTGATTGAGAGTAAATCCCAATCTCCAGAATTAAGATGAACTGGTGATGATTCAGAGGATCCTAATGGGTGATGCCCCATACTATAGCAGGCCCTCATATCTGTTGTGTCATGTTGTACAGAATGCTTAACAACTTGATGTGGGGAATGCTCATGCCACCGGTCTCTTTATAACTATGACACATGCTGATTATAAATAATACAAACCACTTGCCCTCCTTAATAGTTGTAAATATCTCTTATCCTTGAACCAAGGTTAAGTAAATCTATACCACACAGATCTAAAAACTCTGAAAAGTAATTGCGACAGAAGTTACAGCTTAAACATACCACAACTAATAAACATGTGTATCATTTTTATGGGAAATTCGTTTTATATCAGTTGCTTCAGAATGACTGACTTCCACGTGAGTTTTCCATCTTTACTATAACCAGTTTTGTGTGTTGATTCCACCTGAAGTCACTTCAGATACATGCATCTAGATATTTTAAGGTTCTCATTATTTCAGTGATCCACCAGCAATCATTTAAGCAAACAATAACAGCTTACTTCCAGCATGCTGAATGATGTTTTGCTGCATGCAGCACACTTTGTCACGCACAAATAGTATCTTGCACTTAGGCATTCATACAAGCAAAATATGACCAGACTACACACATTATGGCTTTGTGGTTGGACTTATGTGGATGGCTTGACGATGGACAAAACTCAAAAACTGATCACTATTTAAATAAAAACAAACTTAGGTGCAACTCTGATGATTTTGTAATTTAACTGAAACAATAATGGGCCCTTCTGCCTATTTACACAAAGCACATTACTTTTCTTTACTGTGAGGGTCAACTGGTAGTCCCCACAGTAAGCACAGATACTCTGCAGGTCTTCTCCATTTTGCTACAATTTTTTAGCATTTGTGTGATGCTAATTATATGACGGGCACTCAATAAGTAATTTGACACATTATTTTTCTCAGCCAATTTCAGCTGAAAGAAATGTGGAATTTGTGGTGGGACATGGTGGAATATTCCTGCATCTGCCCCTATAGTTTCAGGAAGCTCTGACAAGTGGCAGCTCTATATGTAGCCTTCAAAATGGTGTCTGTAACAGACGTGTATTCCAAGCAGACAGCTGTCATTCAGTTTCTTTTGCGGAAAGCCAGAGCATCACAGATATTCGTAGGCACTTGCTGAATATCTGGAGAGACATGGGCACGAATAAACGCTTGGTGAGTCATTGAGCAAGATGTCTGTCATCATCACAAGAAAGTCGCACAAACATGTCTGATCTGCATACTGGCTGGTTCAATCAGCAGTGACTCCTGCACTGTTAGAATATACAGACACTCTCATTTGAGTTGATGGACAGATCACACAATAAAACACCTCACTGCTCAACTGGACATCTCTATTGGTAGTGCCAACACACGAGTCCACCAGTTGGGGTACTCAAAAGTGTGTGCTTACTTCGTTCCTTGCGCAACCTCACAGAAGACCATAAAGAGCAACGAAGGACCATCTGTGCACAACTGCTCGCATGTTAAAGGCCGATAGTGGCAATTTTTTGTTGAAATTCACCAAAGCTGATGAAACATGGGTTCATCACTTCAATATGGAAGCAAAGCGGCAAACTGTGGAGTGGCGCCACACTGCCTACCTCTGAAGAAAAAGTTCAAAGTTGCACCCTCAGCTGGTAAAGTCATGGCGACTGGCTTCTGGGACTCTGAAGGATTTATTCTGTGTGATGTCCTCCTCCATGGCGCATGATCAGCTCCTAAGTATATCGTGCTACCCTCAGGAAATTGAAGGAGTGACTCCACTATGTTCATCATCACAAAAATGCAAATGAACTTCTGATTCTCCATGACAACACAAGGCCTCATACAAGTCCACGTATTTGAGAGGGTATCATAAAACTTCATTGGACTGTTCTTCCCCATCCACTCTAAAACCCTGATCTTGCACCTTCCAAGATCCACCTGTTTGGCAAAATAAGGATGCACTGCACAGAAAGCAGTACGTGGATGATGGGGACGTTATTGATGCAACACAATATTGGCTCTGACATCCACCAGCAGATTTTACCATGTAAGCATAACGTCCTCCGAGCAAGGTAGCATGAGGCTGTCACACTGAATGGAAATTACGTTGAAAAACAGTGTTTTGCAGCCGAAAGAGTGGGGAATAATATGGTGTACTGGACTCCCGAATAAAACCAAATTACTTCCAGGAAAAAAAGTGTAGCATTACTTACTGAATGTTCCTTGTACAAGTTATTGTTGTTGTGGCCTTCAGTCCATAGAATGTTGGAAGCAGCTCTCCATGCTACTCTATCCTGTGCAACCTTCATCTCCAAGTACCTCCTTCTGAATCTGCTTACTGTATTTATCTCTTGGTCTCCCTCTACGATTTTTACCCTCCACACTGCCCTCTAATACTGAATTGGTGATCCCTTGACACCTCAGAACATGTCCTACCAACCGATCCCTTCTTCTAGTCAAGTTGTGCCACAAATTCCTCTTCTCCCCAGTTCTAATCAGTACCTCCACATTAGTTACATGATCTACCCGTCTAATCTTCAGCATTCTTCTGTAGCAACACATTTCAAAAGCTTCTATTCTCTTCTTGTCTAAACTATTTATTGTCCATGTATCATTTCCATACATGGCTACATTCCACACAAATACTTTTGGAAAGACTTCCTGACACTTAAATCTGTACTCAATGTTAACAAACTTCTCTTCTTCAGGAACACTTTCCTTGCCATTGGCAGTCTACATATTATATCCTCTCTACTTTGACCATCATAAGTTATTTTGCTCCCTAAACAGCAAAACTCATCTAATACTTTAAGGGTCTCATTTCCTACCCTCATTCCCTCAGCATCATCTGATTTAATTTGACAACATTCCATTATACTTGTTTTGATTTTGTTAATGTTCATCTCATATCCTCCTTTCAAGACACTATCCATTCTGTTCAAATGCTCTTCCAGGTCCTTTGCTGTCTCTGACAGAATTACAATGTCATCGGCAAACATCAATGTTTTTATTTCTTCTCCATGGATTTTAATTCCTACTCCAAATCTTTCTTTTGCTTCCTTTACTGCTTCCCCAATATATAGCTTGAATAACATCGGGGACAGGCTACAACCCTGTCTCACTCCCTTCCCAACCACTGCTTCCCTTTCATGTCCTTCGACTCTTATAACTGCCATCTGGTTTCTGTACAAATTGTAAATAGCTATTCTCTCCCCGTATTTGACCCCTGCTACCTTTAGAATTTGAAAGAGTGTAGTCCAGTCAACATCGTCAAAAGCTTTCTCTAAGTCTACAAATGTTAGAAATGTAGGTTTGCCTTTCCTGAATGTATCTTCTAAGATAAGTCATAGAGTCAGTATTGCCTCCAATGTTTCAACATTTCTATGAAATCTAAACTGATCTTCCCCAAGGTCGGCTTCTACAAGTCTTTCCATTCATCTGTAAAGAATTCGTTGTTAGTATTTTGCAGCCGTGACTTATTAAAGTGATAGTTTGATAATTTTCACACCTGTCAACTCGACTGCTTTCTTTGGGATTGGAATTATTATATTCTTCTTGAAGTCTGAGGGTATTTCACCTGCCTCATACATCTTGCTCACCAGATGGTAGAGTTTTGTCATGGCTGGCTCTCCCATAGCTATCAGTAGCTCTAATGAAATGTTGCCTACTCTCAGAGCTCTGTTTCGGCTCAGGTCTTTCAGTGCTCTGTCAAACTCTTCATGCAATATCATATCTCTGATTTCATCTTCATCTATGACCTCTTCCATCTCCATAATATTGCCCTCAAGTACATTGTCCTTGTACAGACCCTCTATATACTCCTTCCACCTTTCTGCTTTCTCTTCTTTGATTAGGACTGGGTTTCTTAGGATTGAGTTTCCATCTGAGCTCTTAATATTCATACAAGTGGTTCTCTTTTCTCCAAAGGTCCTTTTAATTTTCCTGTAGGCAGTATCTATCTTACCCCTAGTGACATATGCCTCTACATCCTTACATTTGTCCTCTAGCCATCCCTGCTTAGCCACCTTGCACTTTCTGTTGATCTCATTTTTTGAGATGTTTGTATTTCTTTTTGCCTGCTTCATTTACTACATTTTTATATTTTCTCCTTTCATCAATTAAATTCAATATCTCTTCTGTTGCACAAGGATTTCTACTAGCCCTCATCTTTTTACCAACTTGATCCTCTGCTGCCTTCACTATCTCATCTCTCAAAGCTACCCATTCTTCTTCTACTGTCTTTCTTTCCCATGTATTTGTGAAGCGTTCCCTAATGCTCTCTCTGAAACTCTTTGCAACCTCTGGTTCTTTGAGTTTATTCAGGTCCCATCTCCTTAGCTTACCGACTTTTTGCAGTTTCTTCAGTTTTAATCTACAGTTCATAAACAACAGATTGTGGTCAGAGTCCACGTCTGCCCTTAGAAATGTCTTACAATTTAAAACCTGGTTCCTAAATCTCTGTCTTACCATTATATAATCTATCAGAAACCTTCCAGTATCTCCAGGATTCTTCCACATATACAACCTTCTTTTATGATTCTTGAACCAAGTGTTAGCTATAATTAAGTTATGCTCTGTGCAAAATTCTACTAGACGGCTTCCTCTTTCATTCCTTACCCACATTCCATATTCACTTACTACTTTTCCTTCTCTTCCTTTTCATACTATCAAATTCCAGACCCCCATGACTATTAAATTTTCATCTCCCTTCACTACCTCAATAATTTCTTTTATCTCACCATACATTTCTTCAATCTCTTCATCATCTGCCAAGCTAGTTGGCATATATACTTGTACTATGTGGTAGGTACAGGCTTTGTGTCTATCTTGGCTACAACAATGCATTCACTATGCAATTTGTAGTAGCTTACCTGTGCTCCTATTTTTTTTATTCATTATTAAACCTACTCCTGCATTACCCCTAATTGATTTTGTATTTGTAACCCTGTAGTCACCTGACCAGAAGTCTTGTTCCTCCTGTCACCGAACTTCACTAATTCCCACTATATCTAACTTTAATCTATCAACTTCCCTTTTTAAGTTTTCTAACCTACCTTCCCAATTAAGAGATCTGACAGTCCACACACTGATCCGTAGAACGCCAGTTTTCTTTCTCCTGATAACGACGTCCTCCTAAGTGGTCCCCCCCCTGGAGATCTGAATGGGGGACTATTTTACCTCTGGAATATTTTACCCAAGAGGACGCCATCATCATTTAACCGTGCAATAAAGGTGAATGCCCTCTGGAAAAATTATGGCTGTGGTCTCCCCTTGCTTTCAGCTGTTTACAGTACCAGCACAGCAAGGCTGTTCTGGTTGATGTTACAAGGCCAGTTCAGTCAACCATCCAGACTGTTGCCCCTGCAACTACTGAAAAGGCTGCTGCCCCTCTTCAGGAACCACACATTTGTCTGGCCTCTCAACAGATACCCCTCTGTTGTGGTTGCACCTACAGTCCGGCTATCTGCATCGCTGAGGCACGCAAGCTTCCCCGCCAACGGCAAGGTCCATGGTTCATGGGGGGGCTTGTAAAAGTATGAGATGATATATTATTTTGGTGCTGCAAGAAAATAGGGAACACAAGTGGATGAAATGTATTCCATGGCTACAGCTGCTGAATATTGGTTTTGAGATTATGACTGAAGCAGAGTCTCTGTAAATCCAATTTGTTTATGTCATAGACTGAGTATGTTTATCTAATTTGTGGGGAAGATAATAGTAATTTTTTTCATTAACTATCCAGAAAGATGGTCTAAACATGGATCTCCACCACATAATGATCAAAATACAATGAACTACAAGGTACACAACTCTTCTTCTGCCGTTTTTTCCCCAACATTTGAGGCTTTAATTAAACAAATTGGTTATTCATGTATCATTCAAAGTATTTTCCAATACTGGCCACTACTTACTCCCATCTTTCGGGCAGTGTACGAATCCCACGTCAAAAAAATTGTTCATCTTTAGAAGTGATCCACGAATCGCTCCAATTTCTGACTTCTTCATGAGATTGGAAGTGTTGGTCAGCCAGGCCATGCACCATTGATCTAAACAGGTGATAGTCAGAGGGAGCAATGTCTGGAGAATATGGCGGATGGGGTAGGACTTCCAATTTTAACGTTTCCAAGTATGTTTTGACCTATTTTGCAACATGGGTTTGAGCGTTGTCGTGCTGCAGAATCACTTTATCGTACCTCTCGCTGTATTGCAACCGTTTGTCTTTTAACCCTTTGCACTCCGTAAGGCAGACACAGGGCAGCTCCGCGCGCTCTTATTTAAAACGCCGCCGCCTGGGTGACAGTGCACCGCAGAGATTTGCGCGGATCTCTTTGTGGAAACAATGTGGCCGCTGGCCAACAATTAGGGTATACATTAAAACAAAATGTGTGCTTTCATTCATATATTTATGTAAGCTTTTACAGTGCAAAACTTTCCATTGTGTGGTATTTTTCGTAACACTCTTCAGGGTGGAGAGCTGGGTTTCGTGAGCATGTTTCGCAGTAATACACTGTTTCACACCTGCCACCTTTCTTTTTATGTTTGAGCACAATGCACAATTCTTATGCTTGTACCCAGGAAGCTTGTTGATAATGTGCAACTTTCCATTCAAGCGTTCCTCGTCATCAGAAGTTGAACGACGTCCTCGTTTCTGTCCTTGAATTCTTTCTTCGGCAACTAATCCTCTTATAACACTTTTACAGAATGCTTTGTGAGACAGTATTGTCAAGTTGTTTTTCTCACAGTGGTTCTTGTACAGCAAATAGCTGTTAACAAGTCCTACCTCCAACAGCCAGAAGTATAGTTTTCGCCACCACTTGAGACTTTTCATTAGAAAACCGTAACTGGAAATAAAATGGTCAGATCAATCAACTCCACCCATCTTTGAAGTATAATCAATAATCACATTTGGTTTCTTTGTTTCTTCCCTTTCCTTTCTGTTTCTCCTTTCTACAAGTGACACTGAGTTATTGGCTTTTGTAGAAAACATGAGAACTGCTTGTTTATCTTGCCATGTGAGAACCATCATTTTGTTGTTGCAGAGGCATTTTATTTCGTGCTTCCTTAGACGCAGAGCTCCTTTCTTGATTGCAGCTGGAAGGTTTTTGCGATTGGCTTGAATCGTTCCTGTGAGATGCATGTTCTGTTTCAACAGCTCATCAGCTAATGCAACACTTGTATAAAAACGGCCAATGTACAAATGATATGCTGATTACCCTGTAGCATTTCTGATATTAGCTAGCAGCTGAAGAACTACTCTCTCAGAAAAATTCAAGTGTGGACAAATCAATGACTCAGTTGTTATAGCGCCAAAATAGGGTATCAAACTGCAGACATAACCATTTGATGAATCCAAAATTACATAAACTCTGAGTCTCCATTTTGTTGGTTTTTGAGGATTGTACATTTTGAATAATACACGACCCTTGAACGATACTGTAGATTCATCAGCAGCTAAATACTGATATGGTCAATAAATTTCGCGAAACCTGCCAGACAAGTAATTCAGTACATTTGTCACTTTACTCAGACGTGACTGAACCTGACTGTTGACATGTATAGCACTCGTTGGATTAGAAACATGAAGTGCCCAGAAAATTTGCATAAATCGTTGGCGACTAAAACAGTCTCGAAAGAAGTTGGATGATTGTAACCATTCTCTTGAAAAAAAGTCCTGCAAGTTCTTACAATTTTGTAATGTCATATTCAGTAGCACACCATGGAAGCATTTCATTTCTTCCGTGGTAACATATCTCCAGTCCCACCATGCAGAATGTTGTGGAAGTGGTGTCACTTTATGTATTTTTGATGTAGCGTACCTATTCGTTTCATCTGCTATTTGTTGAAATAGGTTATCCGTAAAAATTAATGGAAAGAATCCGACGGGCGATGATGGAACAGAACTACTTTCTGTTATAAAAACACACTTTGATTCATCAAAAGGAAAATCTGTGAAGTCAGTGTCAGTGTCGCTCCACATTCGCCACGAATCCTCTGCTGAATCACTAGAAACATGCACATTGTCACTGTTTTCTTTGTCATTGTCACTCGAATTGTATTGAAATGAATCACTATCATAATCAAAATCATTTTCACTCTCATTTTCACTTAGAGATTGCTCTAAAAGATCTAAAATCTCTTCCTCAGAAAGGACTGTACGTGAAGAACTAGCCATTTGGAGCATGTGGACTTGAACGTAATAATTACAATCTTTGACTTAACACAGTTGCTACTGTTCGACACCGAGTTAACACTAGTGTTCCTAGATGGCAGTACACTGCAGCAATAATGCCTAGTAGACTCAAAATACGTCTGAGAGCTTTGAAAAGTCGTGTCGAATGAGGCTCGACATCGGAATGGAAAACAAATTTTGCGATGTCGAGTGGCACTCGACATTGGAGTGGAAAGGGTTAATGCTCTGCTTAAATGCATTAATTGAATTTGATAATGAGAACCTGTGATTGTTTCACTTGGTTTTAACATACCATAATTCACAATGCCAAGCTAGTCCCACCAAATGCAGAGCATGATTTTGGAGCCGTGAATATTTGGTTTGGCCGTCAACGTGGAAGCATGGCCGGGATATCCCCATGACTTTTGCATTTAGGGTTATCGTAATGAACCCATTTTTCATCCCCAGTCACAATGCAATGCAATGCAATGCAGAAATCCCTTCTGTTTTTGCCTCTGAAGCAACTGTTCACAAGCACACGAATGCCGTTCAATGTCTCTTGGGTTTCAGCTCAGATGGGACCCAAGTTCCTTCTTTCTGAATCATGCCCATAGCCTTGAGACATTTGGAAATGGCTTGCTGTGTCACTCCCACTAATTGTGCCAATTCTTCTTGAGTTTGACGTGAGTCTTCAATCAGCAATGTCTCCATGCTGGTCTACGACATTAAAATCACCGTTCTTGAAGTGTTGAAACCCCTCACAGCACATTCTTTCACTAATAGCATTCTTACCATACATACTGGAGAGCATTCAATGAGACTCAGCCACTATTTTCTTCATACTGAAACAAAACAGTAACACCTCCCGCAAATGACGAGAATTAGGCTCGTAAACTGACATTTTCAATCAAGAACAATCGGCTAATGTTTGAGGTGCAAGCTAACTGCCTGATGTCTGCGACCTGTTTCTTTTGACTGCCACCTATCAGCAAATGGTGGAAGCAAAGTTGTACACCTTGTACATTCACAAGTTAAATGCTTGCAGCATCGTAATGCAAAATGCTTGCCTTTAAGTTGCAGACAATGTTATTCAACATTTGGCAAGCATTCAGCTACCAGAGCACTGCGATTTTTTTTCTGTTCTTTTTTTTTTCTCCATAATTTGAAATAAGACCTACCAGACAAAAAGTTGAGTGAAACATCAGAAGTACTTCTTAAGGAGGCAAAATAGATCCCATGGTAATGCAAGATGGCAAGCTTTCACCTGTCTTTTAGGAATGACAGCTGTTCTTGGGCAAACTCATTCAACTCAAAGAATACTGACCATATAATGCAGGATACTGTATATCTCATTAGTGAAATACGGTTATTGGGATTTAGTCCATGATTCTTAAATATATTTTTACGGGCCACATTTAGTCTCCCAAAGTAGGGCACACATTTTATAGTCTATGGAGATGGATTATCCAATATTTTTTGTGACAAGAACCAAATTGTTTGAAACCTTCAGTGATAAACTATCTATCAGTAAAGGGTTGCAATCATCTGATTTCTGAAACCACAAAATTTGAAGAATCTAGGTACCCATCTTGACAGCCTTCAACCACGTCTACCATAGCAGAAGATCTGGTGTTAGACAGAAGATTATGCATAAGAGCTCAGTTTCCATTTTTAAGAAACAACCATACTGTACAAAATATCTGTCAGTTTTTTCCTACCAGTTTTTTCTTCTAACTGTATCATCCTTGTGGAAAATCTGGGATAGAATAACAACAATATGTTGATGAAACAAAGTAATTACAGACATTGGTTGCAAGTGGGCATTGATTTACATCAATGGGGAAGTTGAAAATTAGTGCCAGACTGGGATTACTCGGGTCTCCTGCTTACTAGGCAGATGCTCTGCCTAGTTTTCCGTGGACTAACTTAGCACGCCTCTCACCACACCCAAATTCTCAACTTGTCCACACACTAAGAATGTAGTGCCCCTTGCCCCTTATCTTCATTACTCGCAGTGTTTCACTGATTTTCATGAGTTCAAGCCTAATGTGCACTGCACTGCACTGAAGAGATCATTGACCATCCTCAACACACACACACACACACACACACACACACACACACACACAAACAAACTTCTGGAAAATGACAAACGAACACCAAGAATTGATTGCCCCCAGTAGATGGAAATTTTATTCATACATTCTTGAGGACATATACAACAAACAATCACACAGACAGAGCCATATGCACATGTGTACAGCCAACAGTGTGTGCATAATGTCAGTGCTAGTACCGTGTATACCCTCCTTTGCAGCAATGCAGGCTGCAGTTCTCCCATGAAGACGATCAGAAAGGTGTTGAACAAAGTATTGCAGAATGGCCCGCCATGCAGTTTCCGCATGGTACATCAGATGGGCCAGAGTTTGTGCCAGACGTGCACACCTCACAAGATGTCATTTCATTCATTTCATCACCTTGTCAGTCCATGAATGGTAGCATGATGGGTTGGATGATGGTTTGCATGTAATGTGCACCGTTCAATGTTCCCTCAATGATCACCAGAGGAGTATGGCCAGTGTAGGATACTGCTCCCCACAGCATGATTACAGGTGTTGGCTCTTTGTACTTCTGTCATATACACTCGTCATTTGAGCTCTCATCTGCATGACACCACACACGCATACGACCATCATTGGCACCAAAGCAGAAGTGACTCTAATCACTGAAGATGACACGTCTCCATTCATTATTCCATAAACGCCTATCGTGACACCACTGGAGGCAGGCTGAACGATGTTGCAGTGCGAGTGGAAAATGCCCTAATGGTGTGCGGAACCGTAGCCCTGCTTGATGGAGACAGTTGTGAATGGTTCTCGCTATACCCCTGGAGCAACAGTGTCCCTAAGTTGTTGTGAAGTGACAGTGTGGCACAGTACGGCACTTCATAGTATGCGACAGTCTCAGCATGCATCTGCGAGTTTCCACTGTCTGGACCCACTGACCACTGGCAACAACATTGATGCACTGTGGAGACCTCAAGCCCCATGCATTGTGCACTTCTGCAGTACATCACCTGCCTTCTTGCAGGCCCACTATACGCCCTCGCTCAAACTCCATCAGTTGAACAAATGGTTCATGTACACACCGTCGCAGCATGCTAACAATGTTGTAGACACAGACAGAGCTCCGTATGCCATGGGAAACTGGCTGCCACTGGCTCTGGTGGTGTGTTGACAGCACTGTATGTTTGATCATTGCGTGCACCGCCATCTTATAGTGTCCAGTGTAAGTATGGTGAGTCTTATTCACTTGCATCAATGTGTTCATTTTTCGATGACTCAGTGGTCAGAAAACTGAGGTGTGTTTGTTTGTCTGTTTGGACACACTAATCACAGGAAGTCCAGGTTAGGATATTAACTATTATGGAAAGGATAGATTGCTACTCACCATAATGGTGACACATTGAGTTGCAGACAGGCACAACAAAATGCATGTTACACACTTGGCTTTCTTCAGAAAAGAGAGGAAGACACATTCACACAAGCAGGCACACCTCATGTACACGACTGCTGCCTCTGGCTGCTTTAGTCAGACCGCCAGTGTGGAACAGTCTTTTCATTGTGCTTGTCTGCAACTCAATATGTCATCTGTACAATGAGTAGCAAATTTACCTTTTTCACAGATGCTAATTTCCAAACCATTAGAGTAATTTTTATGCACTTTCCACAAGTAACTTGAGCACAGTTTGGGGCAACATATATGCTTTATTTCATTAAAATCAGATCATGAAAAAAAATATAGAAAAAGTAGATATTCTGATTTAAAGTTTTACAATTCTACTCAGATTAGTAGTTTGGATGTTTACCTTAGTGATGGTGCTGTTAGTTTTTTTCACCTCAGTGACAGAAGTATTTTCAGGAGTTTACATTAGTGACAGAATGAAATGTTACAATCTCATCTTTACGAATACTAACAGACATTGAATTTTCTTGATTAGGGTATATGGATTTACTGGTTTTGCTTTGTGCATTAAAAACTTAATGAAACTGCTTTGCTTCTTTTGAAAGGTTTCATTTATATTTCACTTCTCAGCTAGGGAGAACACATTCATTGACCCAGTGATCCTACAAACGTTCTGATTTTACCAGCTGGGGTAGAAAACCTTAAAAAGTGACGTATGCATAGGCCATTCTCTAAATGCCATTGTGAAACATGAGTGTATAGCTATTTACAAAATATTATGAATATTCTGTTGTATTAGTCATGAATTCCTAGAACTGATCCTAAGCTTCTCTCCCTCTTTCAAGATCTACAAACTTTTTACTGCGGCTGTCATATCACTGCTGCCTTAAAAATATGTCTACTCCAGAACCTTCAATGTTAGACTCACCAAATACCTGTCTCCTGACACATGATGCTCTCCCTGATTCTCCTTCTGATTTCACGCCAAAACTTTCTTATTCCCTCCAGAACTTCACTATTTAAACACTCTACATATGTCAGTTACCAAAAAGCCATTACTATTACTACTTCTCATTAAATATACTGAGTGATCAAAAAGTCAGTATAAATCTGAAAACTGAATAAATCACGGAATAATGTAGATAGAGAGGTAGAAATTGACACACATGCTTGGAAGCACATGGGGTTTTACTAGTACCAAAAAAATACAAAAGTTCAAAAAATGTCCAACGGATGGTGCTTCATCTGATCAGAATAGCAATAATTAGCATAACAAAGTAAGACAAAGCAAAGATGATGTTCTTTACAGGAAATGCTCAATATGTCCACCATCATTCCTCAACAATAGCTGTAGCTGAGGAATAATGTTGTGAACAGTGCTGTAAAGCATGTCCAGAGTTATGGTGAGGCATTGGTGTTGGATGTTGTATTTCAGCATCCCTAAAGACGTCGGTCGATCACGATACACTTGCGACTTCAGGTAACCACAAAGCCAATAATCGCATGGACTGAGGTCTGGGGACCTGGGAGGCCAAGCATGACAAAAGTGGTAGCTGAGCACACGATCATCACCAAGTGGCGCGTGCAAGAGATCTTTCACGCGTCTAGCAATATGGGGTGGAGCGCCATCCTGCATAAACATTGTACGTTTCAGCAGGTGTTTATCAGCCAGGCTGGGGATGATGCGATTCTGTAACATATCGGCGTACCTCTCACCCATCACGGTAGCAGTTACGGTACAAAACCAGAATCACGCATTTCCTCGAAGAAAAAAGGCCCGATAATGGTAGATGTGGTAAATCCAACCCATACCGTGACTTTCTCGTCGTGCAATGGAGTTTCCATGACAGTTCTAGGATTTTCGGTAGCCCAAATTCTGCAGTTGTGGGCATTGACAGACCCTCGGAGCGTGAAATGAGCTTCGTCAGTCCACAAAACACTACTCAACCAATTGTCATCTTCCGCCATCTTTTGAAATGTCCACACCGCAAATGCCCTTTGCTTCACTAAATCGCCAGGTAACAGTTCATGATGCCGATGGATTTTGTACGGATAGCATCGGAGGGTACGCCTAAGTGCCAACCAAACAGTAGTGTATGGAATGCCGGTGCGACGTGCGACTGTACGAGCACTGACTTCCCCGTACATAGATGAACCCGCTACAGTCTCCATTTCTTCCTGAATTGCCTCAGCAGCATTACGCCTTGTGCTCGGTCGGCCACTACGGGGTCTATCGTCTAAACAACCCGTGGCTTTGAACTTCGAAATCGTTCTCGCTACAGCTGCATTTGTCAATGGACCTTTACCCGTTCGAATCCCCTTCCTATGGCGATAGGATCATAACGCTGAACTAGCACATTCCCAATTCTGATAATACACCTTCACTAAAAGTGCCTTTTCAGGTAATATCAACATGCTGTGACTGCTGGCGCATCTGATTCTCTCTCTCATTACAGCTCCTTTTATATACAATTGTCATGAGCAGTCACTGACATTTTGCTGACCAGCGCCATCTGTTGGACATTTTGTGAACTTTTTTTTTTTTTTTTTTTTTTTGTTCTAATCAAACCCAATGTCATTCCAAGCATGTGTGTCAATTTTTACCTCTCTATCTACATTATTCCGTGATTTATTAAGTTTTCAAATTTATACTGACTTTTTGATCACCCGTTAGATAATGTATTACATAAAATGACTATACCAGGTGTAACTACATTCCATTTATAGATGTTGAAGACTTGTAGTTGGCGCCAAGATGGTTGAATTTAGCATAGGAACTCATATTTAGAGAAGTGCTGTTTAACTGTACATGCAAAATATCACAAACACATGTTCAGATCTTTTGCGGCACTGACTAGACCATTATGTATGTCATTTATTGATCATCTGACGTTCCATGTCCACCACACCTTTGTTTACATTTGTGATCTGACCTGAGAGGAGTCTACTTGCTATTGTGCTTGTAGTCTTCCTCATACTGTACGACAGTACAGCAGTAATCAATTGTTGAAGTACAGATTACAAGCTGTTCATACAATTCACTGTTAGCGTGTTGCTGTTGACCATGGTGAATTACATATCTGCAGAATATGCTGATATGATGTTATCGTAAGGTGAAGCTCAGTGCAATGAGAGGGCTGCTTGCCAATTATATGCATAGCATTTTCCACATCACCAGGCACCTTTGAACTCATTCTTTGCTACAGTGTAACAGCAGGCCTCAGAAATGGGTGCATTCACCACCAGCAGGGCCAACAATGGTGCTCCACACACCTGAGTTTGAAGGGGTTGTGCTCTATGCTGTGGTGGAGGACCTGATGGCTACGACAAGAAACGTAGCAGGTAGACTGAATGTGGATCACCAAATTGTTTGGTGCATTTATGCATGAGCACCAGCACCCAACCCTAGAACGTAAAGGCAATGCAGCCACGGGATTTTGCTTCATGAGCCAATTTCTGCAGGTCGTTCTTGCAACACTGAGTGGATGAACCTGACTTCCGATGGGGGATCTTTTTCACAGATGAAGCCAAGTTCACCAGGGAAGGTATTCTCACTTCCCACAACAGTTGTGCGGGCTGATAAAAACATGTGTGTTGTGTGCCTGAATGGGTTTCAGGAACAACGCGATCTGACATTCGGGCAGGGTTCCTGGATGGACACATGACTGGACCATACCTTCCTCCACCATATCTCACTGGTGCCATGTACTTGCGGTTCCTTGATGGTGTATTACATGGAATCCAAGAAGATGTTCTACTGCATGGACATCAAAGCGTGTGATTCCAGCATGAAGGCGCACCACCTCATTTTTCATAAGCTGTCTGAGATCATTTGGACCAACAATTTGGGCAACAGTAGATAGGTTCTGGTGGCCTGATTGCTTGGCCTAGACATTTGCCCAACTTGAACCTGCTAGACTAACCTAAATCCTTGATTTATGAACCTCTGTAGCATTTGTGGAAGACTGTGGGCACGAGTTATGGCTGTGGTGGATGCTGGAGGACCAGTGACCGGTGACTGCATGTACCAGTAGACAGTACAGATGTACCATATCTGTGCTGATGTTGGTGGTCATCGCATCGAGCCCTATTGGTCAGTGGATCCAGATGACAAGCAACAGGAGTCAGAGAGCAACGTGTGTTGTGGTACTGTGCACGGAGCAGGAAATTGTACTTTTCTGGACATGAGCTCCTATGCTGAAATAAGAGTCTTGGTCCTCACTACATGTCCTTAAGTTACACACTATTTAAAAGTTGTATTGACATTCAAATGACATTTATAAACATAACTGTTACTACTAAACAACTGATCCATAACAGTTACTTATAGGTAGTTATCAGTGAGGAGAGTATTTTTACCTGCTTCTGCTGGACGAAAGCCAGGGATTTCAGAGAGTGCATTAAAAATAGCAGCAACTACAGCTGGTCCTCCATGTACTTGCAACTCACATGAGTCTTCACCTGTGAAGCTTCGTGGTCCTTCGAACAGAGAGATATATCAGATTAACAATGAGCTCAACTGAACATATTACGACAACAATAATAAGGAGACACTGCAATGAATTTTAATGTCTGAAACAATGAGTGAGAGACAACAAAAACCAGTAAAACTTAAAGAATAGAATCAGTATTTATCATTACACTGAGCTGTCAGCATTTTACTGTTGACAGTGATTCAAGACCACTACAAAAGTGAGATTAGGATGGAAGCTATTGCTTTGCGTGTAAGAGGTGATGCTGTCAAAGCATCTGTATACTGCGTATATAAATTGGGTTCACAAGGGGTTGAGTTGAGTTGTTTGGGGGAAGAGACCAAACAGCGAGGTCATCGGTCTCATCAGATCAGGGAAGGATGGGGAAGGAAGTCGGCCGTGCCCTTTCAAAGGAACCATCCTGGCATTTGCCTGGAGCGATTTTAGGGAAATCACGGAAAACCTAAATCAGGATGGCCGAACGCGGGATTGAACTGTCGTCCTCCCGAATGCGAGTCCAGTGTGTGCTTCACAAGGGGCAGACATACCCGCTGCTGAGGTCAAGATACCCGAGTCTCTCAGACAGTACGTGCAATGCTTGTGCTGAGGGATTTCTGCCCCCACTTTTGACTACTTGTCATCAAATATGGTTAAATGTTACCTCTCAAACATATATCTACAGTTAGTTTATGCCTGTTGCTATCACATGTGAGATAAGGTTGTCTACAGACAACTTCAGATACAAATGTTGTTTGAGCTGCTCAGGGGCTTCATTAGAGACCCAAACAGTGCTTGGATACCATTTGATCAAGACATCTCATATGATTATCCCAGTGCTTGCATGCTGTCCTGTTGCACTTGCATTGGTGAGATTTCTCTCACTGCATTTAATTAGTTACTGCCCAGGATATGCACATGTTACCCATACCAAATGTCTTTACTGTCAATGTACATCTGTTACTTACATGTATGGGATTCTGGAGTCTACAGATAATTTTAATAGTAAATACTGTGTGATCTGCCCAGAGCATTTGTTGCAGCAGCTAAAGGCACTAGGTTACTTGTGAACGCTACAACATGAGTGGCCCAACAACTCAAGCAACTGCCCTATTGTTCACATTGAGAGAGAAGATAGCTGGGATACCCAAGCTGACTGAATGATATCAATTAACCATTAACTTACCAAACTACAATGGAAAGCCAGTCACACTCAGAGGTAGCTAAGTGGTTAACACATATCCATACGTAGTGATGTACCTCCACTCACGAAAGGCACGACTTCAGAGATCGTGCATTCATACAATTCATACGCCCACTTATAGAGGCACCCTGGGTTGGCCCCCTGGCACGCTCTGGTGAATTGCCAAGGTAATAGTATTATTTAAGCAATCACAAATGAGTGCTTAGCCAATTCTTTAACCAGTATTAATGTTGTCCAGTCAATTTTTTCAGTGTTACACACAACCTGTATCTTATGTGTTGCTCTATAAATTAATACATTTCATAAATCATGTTTGTTCTTGCTGTAGCAAACTTGGTGAGGAGTGAGGTGTATGTTTTCTCCACGTGTTACCATGTGAGTGCTAAGTTACCCAACAAACATCTTAATGGAAGAAGTGCTCTAACTTATCATTGCCCAGCAGCAAGCTTTCATGGAACAACGGCAGATTCTCACCACCTGTGGCCTTTGTGTGTTCAAGGCAGGTTACTCTCCCTTCAGTGTACCTGCCATCCTTTCTGGCATGTGATGAATCTGCTGAAGATTGGGGCTCCTACAGTTACGCCATCATTTCCAGGTTTTTCGTGTGGGCAGTGCAAACCTATGTCAGCTTTCTTTCTTTCCTGGCTTTTGCTGCGCATTTATCAGCTGTTGTGCCAACTTGCGCCTTTGCAAGACCTGACCAGCTTATCATTTGATGAAATGCCAAAGCTACTCTGAACCTATTACTGTGATAGAACACAGCATTCTGAAAAGTGTAGAATTTTACCACTGCCAGAAACACCCAAACCACCTTACAAAGATTGGGCTACAGAATTACATAGGTTGAGCCGTTGTACTCACCACAAATCCCATGCTGATCACATGGTGTGCGATTATGTTATTCATATGGCCCCAGATAGGGAAGTATGCAAAAATGCACTTCAATCTGAGAATCAAATGCTTATGGAAGAGCTTAATGTAGCACAGTCCTTTGAAGTGTCATAGGCCGTGGGCGATCAGATTGCTTCGTGGAGAGAGATATTGGAAGCTGCTCAGTTGATCCATGTTCGGAACACTGCACCTGTTCAGGATGATGGGGAAGCCATCACAGCAGTACAACCTTTGACTCAACATCACATGGGGCAACATTGGTTATGGCCACACCAGCAACAGGCTGCATCACAACAGTGGCTGCATGCCCTCCCTTCTGTCTTGCCCATACTGCTTTGTCCAACATGAGCGCACTGCTTGCCCTAAGTTTGGGTTGTTTGCAACAAGTGTCAAGAGAAAGGCCACACTGCATCACTGTGTAACATCTCTTCAAACATGGTGGACACAGTAGCACTGATGGACACAAACTCTACAATTACTGTCTCCTGGAACAAATTGTTTATTGACTTGGCTGTGTTTCATAAACTGCTAAAAATGCAAGTGGACACAATAGCTGCAATGACATTAGTAAACACACAAATGTACATGGACTTGGACTCCTCTCCTCTCCCATGGGTTTCATGGAAGTTGGTTAGCTACAATAAGCAGCAGGTTCCAATCCTAGGTCGGTTCTCCACTCCTGTCTCTTACAAATCTGTTGTTCGCTTTCTCACCTTCCTTGTTGTGGATCATTCCCATACCGCAGACCTGTTCAGGTGTAATGTTCACATTAGTGTTCATTTGCTAGAAATAATTCTGTCAATTTCTCAATATTTTGGATGATAATCAGTTTTTGGAAAAACAATGATTAATCATATGATGCAGTGCCGTTACAAGCAAGTTTGATGTGTCTTCTTAAAATATACATCTTTATATGTGTATAAACTTTAGTTTTTATTTATTTTAGTAAAGCGATGCAGTCACATATGCAGAATATTTTCTTTTTGTCTACTGTTCCATTTTTATCCTAATTTTTCGCAAATGTCCCTTTTTTTCATGTGGAAAATCTGGTCACCCTATTATATACTCAGTTTAGAAGTCTCCTTAAATGTCACAGGCAAGCAATGTGGTCAGAAGTATGTGTAACAGTCTGTGCAATGCATTGCAGGATGGAATGTTTGCATAGAGTATACTAATGCATATAGTGGTGTACTGACCAATGGAGGATTGTTAGTTTAATGGACAATATCTTCCTATTCCCACACACACATCTCATATGGATTCACAATGATACAGCAGGAAAGTTTGCAATGTTTATAAATGATGAAAAGAAAATTCTTTGATTACCTGGAAACCATATGACAAGACCTCTGTCAAGCATTTCCTTTGTCACTGGATCCCAAATTTTTCGGAGTGTTGCAAGACGAGGTTTTGGATCCGAAAGACCAGCCATTTTGTGGCAAACTTCTTTTGCCTTGGGTCCTGACACACGCACTACAGCTACTCCACATTTCCCATGACCTGGGAGAAGAGCAGTTTCAGTTGTAAAGATATAATAATGAGGATTAATAACAAAGAAAGATGTGCTCCTATTTAACTGGCAATTCAGCATTATAGCTAGACACACACAATGCTGGTAACTCAGTGTTAACCATAGGCCTGTAATATAAAAAACTGAAGTTTTTTTTAATGTTGTCATGCGTTTACTATTGAATTTAAAGCCATAAATAACTTTACAAGGAAATGCTTAAGATATCTGCATTATCAGTTTAAGGAACAGAGCAAAATGCTCTATGGAGGAAAGGACATTGTGAACCCACAGAATTTGTGCAGTGTGTAAAACCAGAAGTGAAACATTGCAAAAAATTGGTTACTGCCTTGCTTTGGTCACCTTGCCTTGGTCACATGACCTCAGTGAGCAAACACTGTTTTATATTTTGGAACATTACACAGCCTGTCTTATACAAATACATTAGGTTTCTTTGTTGAAACAGATTGTTATGTTAGATGAAGATATACTAAATTACAACAATGTAAACTACATTTATTTGAGATTGTCTTCAGTACTGTCAAACAGAAAAAAACTGTGATTTCTGTAAAAGGAAATTCTTTTACTAGTACATAAGAAAGTTTTATTTTTTATTTATTTATTTTTTTTTTGAGGGGGGGGGAGGATGGTAACTGAGCACATGCAATGGGAAACTTGCAATGAATCAAGCATTACATGGGTGTGAAAGTTATTGCAGCAGTACACAATTTTTCTGTTTAGGGTCCAAGGCTATGATTTAATACTGTGATACAGTGAAAATGACGCGCTGAACATAGTACATCCACATAATTAGTTGGATATAAAAATAAGTATGTGGAACAACATGACCGAGACACTCAAATAGTATACACCAGGAGGAGGAATGAGGAAAGTTTAGAAGAATGTAGCACACATGGCAATTTTTATGAAGATTATTGGAGACTACCAACAGTGAAAGAAGTCAAGAACGCGGTTATGTAAAAGGGGTATATGATATCAAAGTTTAATATCTAGATCTGAAAGATAATTATTAATATCAAAATTCACAACACCATTGAAAAACTAAGAAAAACAGAGGAAAATGCATACAGAGTGGAAAATATTCACAATTTGCTACAAACACAAAAAGAATATTAAAATTGCAGGTAAAAATTACACAGATAATAACCTTCTGGATGCACTGACAAGTGAGTCTTCTCAAAAGTAATGGAGGAGGGAGGAGGGGGGGGGGGGGGTTGGAGGGAGGTGGCGGATGACTGGAGAGTGCTGCAAGTGGATACCAAGGAGCATTCTGAAATGAAGCTCAAACATAGACAAAATATTTACAACAGGCATTAGAACAAGTCCGTGAATACAAAATCAAAATACTAGTACATACAAGTTTAATATAAGCATAACTGAGCATACCTTGAGAGTCGTTAAATGCAATGGATGTATGAAAAGTACAAAGAACAAATTTATAGATTTTATAAGAATGAAGATAATATGAATTTCTATTACTTTTAAGACAGAAAGGAATATAAACTATGAAGCCAAAAGAAGACAGTGCCAAGAAAAGTATGTTATTTCCATGTTCTATTGCTAATGGTTGCAAATATCACACAAGTTTCCCTGGCTTTCCAGCGGTGGCTGGTTTTGTGGAAGATTTTGTTGAGGTGGGTTGTACCACCCCATGACAATGGACTTCTTTTCATCATTTTGTGAACAATGTCGCCTGACTTCCTCAATAATTTTGCTACTAACAATCTTTTTGCCTCTTTTGTTCATGTGCAGACGATGAGATGTGTGCAGTTCCCTTTCTAGATAGCTGACATCTACTAGAAACACATTCTGAAATTTACTACATAGAGCTTTAATCCTATCATTTGTTTTATGAACTTCCCGGTTCACAATAGACTGTTTCATAAGATCATGCCTCTGTAGAATGTTGACAACAATTGTTTTGGTTTCATTTAACTTACCCAGTACCATTTTCATATGTCTAATCGCATCATTTGCTTGATTTATTGCTACACCATATGAACCTCCCATAATGACAACACAGTCATTGGATGAGAAGGAGTCACAATACTGCATGCACAGCTTCACCACAGCAGAAATAAGGGCTCAAGGCTGGATGTGGCCTACAGCTGCAAAGTTGTCTTGCGTATTTGCAATGTTTTGCGCTATTTCACGTCCATGGCTGTCTCCATATAATAGAATCCGGCCCTGCTTGTGTTTCTGATTGTTGTCGTTTCTTCTGTTTTTCTCTAGGGACGATTTCTTGCATGTACTTTCACAGATTCCATTTTCTTGGACGATTTGTTTACGTTCAGTTTTACGCTTTGCACACGAGTTTGGGACTTGGTGTTTTCTGAACTTATCACTGACAGTTTTTTTGCTGCTTGAAGGATTACTTCTAGTTTGCATGCTCTGAACTTGTTCTTGTTCCACTATTTCATCGAGAATTTGAAACCTGTTTTGAGTAATGATGACAGGAAAGCTTTCCTTGGTTTTCAGTTTAGGCCTACAGTTGTTCATCAGGTGCTGTTGTTCAAATTCAAACACCTTCTTATTTACGAGAGTAACTTCAGCCTTTAGCCTCTGGATTTCACTTACCATATTGCCGAGTAGTACAGATAATTCACACCTACAGTCACAAATTTTTGCTTTATGATAGTTATCTGAATTCTTAACGCAGCACTGACTACAGTTCCAGCATGTTATAAATTCATTATTTTCTTTCACGGATGAGTCCACTTTTGCACATCAAAAATGATACGAGTTATTACATTCCTTGCACATGATTTCGGTTTTTAGTACTTTTCCACATTTTTTACACTTTTCCCCGCCAAAGCACGAGTTTTTATGCAAGCTAAGAACTTTACCATTACTATTTGCCACCATCTTGGATCAACTTCAATGTCCCACTGACATTCTGTGGTAACTCAATGGGCTGCTACCAAGATGTTGGGCACCAGCTGACATATCCACCATCAGCTGTCATTGCACGGTGGAAGTGTATGATGCAACAGTCGTTCTGCATCTGGTGTGACAAAGTATGGCTGCCAGGTTGAGACACCGCATCTGAGCAAACATGCACAATAGCAGCACAGATGCTTTCCAGCACACACTGTCAGTCTGTTCTCACTCATCTGCCATTCACTATCCATCTAAAACTGTACTTTAGTAGACTTGTCATGTGTCATACCAAGCACTGTATCTGTTGTTAACTTGGCCTGTGAAATCACTAAATGTACTTGTTCTGGAGATGTTCCCTCATGTTTCTTTTATATTGTGAGTTATAACAATTACAAAGATAGGGGAGGAAAAGCTGTGCACTTCCAAAGGAACCATAATGGCATTTGCCTCAAGTGATTTAGAAAAATCATGGAAAACCTAAATCTAGATGGACAGATGTCGATTTGGGCCTTTGTCCTCCTGAATGCGAGTGCAGTGCAATTTTCTAAGTCTTCTTACTGGTGCAAGGAGCTACATGTTACCAGACTGTGTCCTACATAGTGATGGATGAGAAGGACCTCATTTACATTGTGTGGCCAGGAGGTGGTGCACCATACCAGAGATGTTGGTTTTACTAGTAGCAGTTTATTATCAGCCACTCTTCATTCCATCTACACAGGACTCAATACTACAACAGCAAAGTGATAATATAGGAGGATGGGGGGCTTAGCCACCAATTATCAATGCCTACCTCCATGGCTGCTAATTTATTTCCTTGAATTCTCAAGCAAAATTACTTCTAATTTCCCTGCTTCTGTAGGGGAGAAGAGCATTCTGGATTACTTTACCAGCTGAGTACAGTTATCGTATAAAATGGAGGACACTCAATTAGTCATGCCAGACATGGATTTTACAGCCCAAATGCATGTCATCTTTTATAGCCCTCTCAGGATTGCCTATGTGAGGGTCTGTCAAAAAGTAATGCCTCCTTTTTTATTTGTTAATAATTTCAAATGCAACTACATAGGTTGAAAAATACAACACTGATGATGTGATTTTCAAAGATTCTGTCCATCTTTCAACAAGGGCATGTATCCCAATATGGTAAAACCTACAGTCTAGCTTCCAAAGCCATTGATGTATGGATGTTTTCGTTGCTTCCTCATTTTCAATGTGAATCCCATGATGAGCTTCTTTTAGAGGGACAAACAGATGAGCCACAATGCTGTTTGGATTCCGCACACTGTGTGTGCTGGAATCATTTGGTGTGGAGCAAGTATGACCCCAAATATAAGGTTTTAACCATCCTCCATCCTGGTAACTGGAGAGGTCAGAGTAATTTTAGATCTGGTGCATTACAGGAGAGATTGCACTCCTGCTCCATTTTTAATGCAATATTTTCTGCCATTTTATCTGAACACCACAAAAATGTAGCTATTTTTATGGATGGGTCAAAATGGGGGAATTCTGTTGGTAGCTCTGTTGTTTTCTCATATCGTGTCCCCAAGGTCCATCTGCCTTGTCCTCAAGGTTCGACTGCTTCAAGACTTTACTGCCTTTGATGAGGAATTAAAACACAATCATGCAGGCACTGGAGCAGGTGAGACATTTTTCCAGTGCTAAATTTCTTGTCCGTTCTGATTCTCCGAGTCCCCTCCATTCTCTGAATTGTTTGTACCCAGCACATAAAGTAGTCCAGACCATCCAAGATGTCCCCCTCCAATTACAACAACTGGTGAAGGAGGTATCTTTCTCCTGGATACCAGGGGACATGGGAATTGTCGGGAATGAAAATGTGGATCTAGCAGCCAAGGATACAGGACATGATACTGTTTATGGCTATGGCAAATAGGGTAGCTCAAATTGATCTGAGAGTGTCTCACCAACTTGAGTCACAAAAAACCACTATGACAGGAAAGACCATAAAAGCCCCACTGATGCAGTTGCTAAGAATACTGTGTTTCCAAGTAGTGTCATATGACTTACTAACATCAAAGAAGGTGCTAATATAGCAATGTTTACATATGAAAGACAGTTGAAGAGCAGCCTTTAGCAGGTCAGGTTGTTGACAATAGACCGAGATCCCTGCAATCCACACTGACAGCGGCTAAAGAATTGCCTGGTCACTAACAACCAGACCAGGTGACGGTTAACCATTTGTTCCAGGCTGTTTCCTACAAAGCCCATTAAGGCGATACTCCCATAGTTACAGGAATATGTCCAGTCATTTTCTGGTTTGAGTAGAGGTATCAGAACTGCCTTCCTCCATGAATTGGGGAAGTTGCCTGGCTGCCATAAGAAATTAAAACATTTGAAGAGGATTTCCTTTGATGTCACTAGCAAATGTTGAAGCATGCAATACTGGATTTAGTCCTGACTGGGTGCAGTGTCACAAGTCTGAGACAGTGCCAATTCAAGCTTCCTCATGGGAAAAGGGGAGTTGCAGCTCAGAAGAGTTGGATCTGAAATCCCACTTACCTCTCTCTACAGTCACATGACAGAGATGAAAAGCCGGATCTTGGCTTGCATTGGAGTAGTTTTTGCAAAATGCTCGGCCATACTTTTGTTGAAGAAGTGGAACAGTTGATGGACTCCAGGAACGCTTCCCATGACCTTTTGCTACTCTCTCTAGCAAAGTGTCGAGCTTTGGCCCTTGCAACTTGAAGGGCCCTGAGGTTGTCTGCTGTTGGTCGACGGTTAAAATGGCAAAGAGCTGCACATCTGTCCCGGATTGCTGAATGGCTCTCATCTGTCCACCAAGGAATAGGCCGCCTCCTAAGATGACCTGAGGGCTTTGGGACGGGATAAGTCAGCGACACGGCAGATCACTTGTGTGATGTGGTCCACCTTCCTCGGATGCCACCATGGTGTTCAAGTACAGCCAGTTGGCTGAACAGCATCCAGTTAGCCCTGCCGACCATTCATTTTGGTGGCTTCCCTTACGGTAGTGCTCCATCCAGTAGATGAATGCAGAGTGAGAAGTGGTCACTGGAATGAAGGTCGTCAATGACCTCCCCCTGAACAGAGCTTGTGGGGACAGGAGAGCAGAAAGAGAGGTTGATGGCTGAGAATGACTCATTAACAGAACAGAAATGAGTGTGAGTACCCATGCTAAGTATGCACAGCTTGTGAGATGTTGTGAGGCTCTCCAAAATCTGACCTTGAGGGCAAGTAGAGCCTGAGCCCCACAAGACATGATGGGCACTGAAGTCTCCCAGGAGAAGAAATAGTCAGGGAGTTGTTCTATGAGATCTATGAGAGTCTCAGAGTCTACTGCAGAGATAAAAACAGTGATCCTCCAACACACATGAATTTCAACTGCAACTGCTTGCAAGTCAGTAGCCAGTGGGAGAGCAGAGGAGTGGTGTGCATTAGTGGCAAACACTGTGACAATCCCAAGGCACAGTTCCTCCACATGAGTCCTGAACTCATTCAAGTTCCACTGTGGTATGCGAGGCATTTCATTGGTGTCATTTTAATTTACCCCTATCTGTGCACTGTGGAAGTGAAGCACCTCGTAGAGTGACGGAGAGTGAAGGGGCTGCCTGGATCCGATCCATCTAACTCCATGATGCCCTCCTCACCAGCCAGACATGCCAGAATGATGTCTGACAGTGCCCAGGACTAAATTTGACCTGAACTATAGAATCCTTTCCCTGGACTCTGTCCCTTCGATGATGATGGGAACGGAGGCTTTGAGAGACACTATGCTTTTTGTGCACCTTCTGGATGCTCACAGCGGAAGTATTGGTCTTACCTGTTGCAGCTGCATGGATTGCTTTGTCCTTACTCTTTTTTCCTTAGCATGTACATGTGCAAGTACGGGTGCGTTTGGTGGATACAGGCATGCTGGACGTCATCTGCATCGAAGTGTCCACCATGGGAACAGGTTTCTGCACCGTGGAAGAATATGAAGTGGCAAAGACGGGGGGTTTTGTTACCTTATATTCTTTTTCGGCATCGGCATAGGGGAACTGCTTGGTCACTTTTATTTCCCATATTTTGCGTTTCTCAGCAAAAACAGGGGGCAGTCTTGGCTGCAGACTATACGGCTCCCACAGCAGTTGATGCAGATCACTGGAGATGGACAGTCAGTTCCAGCATCATGGACTGGTTTTCTGCACTTCCCACAGGTAACTTCACCTCCACAACTCACAGTTGTATGGCCAAAGCATTCGCATTTATAGCACTGCATACGGTTTGGTATGCAAGGCCTAACTAAGTTGAAGGAGCCTTGCCATAAAATGTTTAGGCAGTGCTGAAGTATTGAATGTGACAAAGAAAGTGGCGGCCTTCTCAGTCTCTCCATTATTCCTTTCTGTTTGTTGCTCTAAATCGACTATCCCCTGCGATGCCCATTCTTGATTCAGCTCTGCTAGGTCCATAACCATGATATCGTTGCACATGCATCTCAACAACAATGTCATATTCACTCAGTTTGTGTGATTTCTTTGGAAGAGCCATCTGCTTTGACCTGCTGATTTCGACTAAATGGGAGTCATTATGCAGTCGTTTTATAGATTTTAAACTGCCAGCAAGTCCTTCCAAACCCTTATGGATATAAAAGGGGGACATCTGTCAAATGTCCCCTCCTTCCTCTTAAACAACAGAAATACATTATGATTTATGACCCCATGAGCCCTGTTATTAAAGTCCAACAGATTCTTACTATCTTGAAGGCTAGCTTCCCTCACTCTTCTGGATGAATAGGTGTGAGTACTCCCAGGTGGTACACCCTTCCCACTGGGAGGAGAAGAAAATGGTTTCAAGGGTTCTCTCTCAGTTCCCTGAGAAGCCAGTGAAATAAGGGCTTGGCTCAGGTATGTCAAGCTGTCAATGGGGGCATCAATATGTCTTGAACCTACATTGAGAGCAACTAAGGAGTTGTCTCATCTCTATTATCCAGATCACAAGAGATGTTCGACCATTTGCTCCATGGTATTTTGTACACAGCTCGTTCAGGTAATGCTTCTGTAACTACTTCAGCTCATTCCATCCTCATCTGGTTTGAAGATGGGGACTAAAATTGCCTCCTTCCAAGAGTTGAGAAATTGTCATGTGTTCCATATTCTATTATAAAGTTAC
The DNA here is from genome assembly GCF_021461385.2 of Schistocerca piceifrons. NCBI lineage: Eukaryota > Metazoa > Arthropoda > Insecta > Orthoptera > Acrididae > Schistocerca > Schistocerca piceifrons. Next base: position 20,374,818 of record NC_060144.1, read on the forward strand.
AGAGGGATTTTCTTTGGTTTGTGGTCAAAGCGATTTTGAATGCAATACTTGATTCAGCTGTGACTGGGTGCAGAATCATGAGCCACAGACATAGCTGAATACAGCTTCCACATGGAAAGATGGCATTTATAGGATTCAGAATTCCTAGATTTGATGTCCAATGCATCCGGATCTCAAATGCAGTCTCTGAGCTCGTTACTTCTTAGGACGGGTCTTCTTTTGACCTGTCAGTAAACAATGAATGTGGGATGGCTTGATGGTATTTGACCTGCCCTTTTATGTTTATTTGCTTGGCATTTGCCTTTCAGCTGCATTGTTGCCAGTGATGGCCATTTTGGCCAACAAACCTTTGCAATGCTCTTTGCTGTGATGTCATTTGCTGTTTTTTAGTAACTTCGGTGTTTTACACAACTAATCTGTGTGTTAATAGAGTGGAAGCTATGGCTGCATTGCACCTGGGATGTGCCAGGAGGATTGGTCAGTATTCAGTGATTTGACATGAACGATTATTCAAAGCAAGAAAGTCTAGTAAACACGGCCTCTTAAATGCACACCTTAAGAGCTATGAGCACTACTTCATCTTCGATAATATGAAACAAATCTCTTCTATTGCGAGCTCTTTGCTTCCCATATTGTGAGAGGTGGAGGCATCGACTGAAACATGAAGAAAAAATGTCAAGTAAACATAGACTCTAAAGCGCATATCGTAAGAGCTATTAGCAGTTGTTCATCTTTGTTACTGTGAAGCACATCTCTTCTACTGAAGAGGTGCTCTTAGCACTTAAGGTATGCATTTTGGAGATTTTACTAGAGTTTCTTGTTTCAAATAATCGTTTCTGTCCTATCCCTGAATACTGACCATTCCTCGGTGGGAAACCCTGTTTTTGCTTATGATGATAATCAGTGCCTGAGTGGATACATTGGCTGTGGGAAGAGATATCTTAACTGCTGAGGTGTAGGGTCTCGTGAACATGGGTGGAAGTTCTGATTTTGGATAACTTTGTTTTGCCTCAGCATAAGGTACTTGCTTGGTAGCTTTGCTCTCCTGTGCCATCTCTCCCTTTGTGAAATAGTTTTCAGATTTACTTTTACGATGTGCAATTGATGCACAATTTTGGAAATGAGCACAGGACTTCTGCTTGGTGGGTTTCCTGGCAGCATCTGTTACATGTTGCCCACTCATTATTTGCTAGCACTGTGTGGCAATATTACTTGCACTTACAACACCACTATGAGTTGGTGCCTATGGCCACACTATTAAGTGGAAAGTGCTTACCTTAATGTACTCTGGCAAGTTTGCCAAATCAAAAGCTAGGCCTATAGTACGCTATTCTGTCTAAGGTCACCTTTGACCTCTTCAAAATGTTACAGACATGTGCCACTGCTTCACCACACCGTTCCTTCAGTTATTCCCTAGCATTAATATTCATGGTGTTGCAGCAGATAACACCTTTTCTGGATTTAATAGAATTACTTGACCACCACAACAGAGAGTACTCTTCAATTTTTACATCCAAGCAACTCATTACTTTTCTTTTTAGCTGTGGTTGTTTCAATATGTAGAGCCGCAGTTCTAGATCATTTCAGTGATTTTATGATAACAGCTCTCTGACTGAAGAAAGATGAAACCTTGTCAAACACTGTGTCTTCCTTTTAATCATAATTAATACATTTTGGTGTAGAAGCACTGCATTATTATTCAACGTTTTAACATTAGACATTGACTAGTCCGAAGGCTAACCTGTCAAGTTCTCTTGTGGCCATTACAACAAATGGACCACCTGACTAGGAGTAAGGTTTTTGGTTGAGAGAGATATCTGGGTTAAAATCAAAGGCAACTAGGGAAATAAATATCAATTCATGCACAGCCATGAATATCTGAGCAAGCATACAACTGAAGTGCCATGGGTAACCAAAGGTTGCCTGCTGACAGCTGTCTTCTTCAGCAATCAGGCATGTAATATACCAAGAGTTTGAGGGACCTTGTCCTTGCAATCTGCACAATTAGAGCAAAGGGCATTGTTTCTGTGATATGCAATGTGGCACCACTGCACCACATGGTGTTTGCTGTAGCATGCACAGATGTTACAGTTGTAGAGGCTTGGAGTGCTCACTAACAGCAAGCACTAGGAAACCCCAGTTTGGAAACCTTACCCAGCCAATACCAGCTGTTTTCCTTGAGGTACTCACTGTTTAGCATGTACCTAGGACAAGTGTGTGTTTTACTGAGTCCACAAAGATGGTGAGAATTATTCTTCATTTTGTTTCTATTTTTTATTCTGTGCCGTCAATCTAACAACTTCAAACAATTCTCAACATTACATTAAGTGGATCATAACTGGACATATTCAATAATAACAAGAACAGTAATATGAGGGTAATTCATAAATTAACCTCCAATTTGCTCTTAAAAACAAACAAATGCTTGTACCTACATGGTGCTTGCATGGTTGGCAAAGTAGACTTTGAAGGACACATTACATCAGTCAGGTCTTTGTTTTTTTGCTGAAATAGGTGGTCCTACTGTGTCTCCCACTAATTGTGGGGTACATTCTGTTGTTCACTTTCTGCACGCAGAAGGAGCCATTGCTGCCAAGATTCATTGTTGATTCTGTTATGTTTATGAGAATAGGATTATTAGTGAAGTTGTTGTGAGAGAGAGGGTCAAAAAATTCAAGGCATGTCACACAAATGCGCTTGATCAAAGTGGTCAACAGAGACATTCAGATGTGGCTGATGAAATTGTACAACATATTGACGAAATAGAGAGCATGATATGCTGGTTCACAAATTCCAAACTTCAGAAAATGTGCCTCAGATTTCAAGAACAACACTCTTTAACCTTCTCACAGAGTTGTTAGTTTCTCATATGATTTGTACATAGTGGGCACCAAAATGTATAACCCATGTTCATAACTGAACGAATTGCTATGACCTTGATATTTCTTCAGCACTAGCATGAAGACAGGATGGAATTCCTAAGCAGAATCATGACTAGTGACAAGACATGGGTGCAGTGCTCTGAAATTAAGGAACAGTCGAAACAGTGGATGCACACTCATTCTCACAGTAAGCAAAAATATTCAAGCAGCCAGTGCCAAACTGCAAAATGATGTTTACAGTTTTTGGGATTATGAAGAAATTTTAACAACAGATTTCAAGAGAGTAATGCATAAGAGTACTGTGAGATCACAGGATCCTTGTGAGACTCTTCCAAAACTCTGAAGGTCAACCCAAAACAAACAGTGTGCGATGATCACAAAAGGAATCATTCTCCTTCATGACAATGTGTGACCGCATACTGTCAATTGAATGAAGGAAAAATCTGACCATTTTGCTGACGGATTTTTCAACATTCTCCATGTAGTCTGGACTTGGCACCAAGCAAGTCTCCTCTCTTCCCCAAGCTGAAGCTCTCGCTGATTACTTGGCACTTCACAACTGATGATGAGCTGAAGATTGCTGTCAACAACAGGCTTAGGCACCAGGCAGCATTATATTTTGAAGATGGGATAAAAAAGCTGGTGTCATGGTACGGCAAATGTTTAGGCGATAAGGCAAAGTTGGCTAACCTGGCATACATGGAACTCACAGAAAGTGAAGATAGCCAGAAGTACTTATTTATTACATGAAATTACGCAGCAAAAGTCATTTGTGGAGTGATGCATATTTTTGACGAAAACACTTTTTTTCTACAGAATCTTCATACGCAAACTCAGTAAATTACTCCTCCAAGACTACTCTTCAGAGACCCTAAAAGAAAATTGGGTTACAATGACAAGAAAAACAGTCAGATCCTAGTACAATACTTTGAATGCATTCTTGCTTATGAAATTCAACAATTGAAATACACTTTCGAAGAAATGTCACAAACCAAGCCACTCATCTTCACTCACAAAACATGGAAATCTAGCAGATCACGCAGGTCCTAAAGAATAACTAAGCATTAGGTGAAGCTGTAATAATTGACATATTCTGGAAGAGTGCACATGAAAAACCTTATGACAGGCTAACAGAGATTATTCATGAAATTCAGGAAACAGAAAGAGTGTCAAGTGGGTGGATGTCAGGAATACATCCTGATTTAAACTCTGTTCAGAATGGTGGTAAGTCTGACCTGAACAACTATTCATCTTGACAATATACCAGAGCTTCTTAAAAGCTTTCAGACCTGTATGAGGAACAACTTGATTCACAACTGGAAAAATATCAAGGAGGATTTAAGAAACAGAGTGAGTAGCAAACACTATTTTACATACTGAAAGAAATAGGCTAATATAAGAAAACAAAAGCCGTTATCCCACAGACCTTGACTGGCACCACCCACAAAGTGAAATATGCAAGGGGACACACTTTCACTTTTCAGTGTATGGTGCAGAAAAAAAGAATCTGTGTGTGGCACATAAATTACATAATGATGTGATGAGAAAATGGGTCACAATGAGCTAGACTGACAGTTGACTTCTTAGCTTTTGCAACTGATCTAGTTGTCTTTTCTGATCCCTAGATGCACAAACACAAAACAGATCAACGAACTCAATACTCAAAAGTGGTCACAACATGGCTCCAGCTCTCATTCGAGACAACAGAGTTTATAACAAACATCACACCAGTGCCCAGAGAGCTGAAAAGTTCAAGTATCTAGGAGACTGGATGCAGTCAAACATCACTGGAAAAGAACCCTTCAAATCTAAGATCAATAAGATGGAAATGATATACCAGCTGCCTGAGTGTGGTTACAACAAATGATCCAATTTTTTTTGAGGTAGGGTATTCTAGAATAGTATCAAACCTGAGCATCAATAAAATCAGCAAATCACAGTTTGGGTTTCAGAAGGGTTGCTCAACTGAGAATGCCATTTATATGTTCACCAAATTTTAGAAGAATTAAATAATAAAATAGCACCAACTGATATATCTAACAAAAAGAAAGTTGTGCTTGACAATATAAGGAAAAGTTAGGTGGCTACTTACTGTAAAGATGACATGTTAAGTTGGACAGGAACAATGAATGTTAAGTTGGACAGGAGCAATGAAGACACTTATGCATTAGCTGCCAGCCACAGCCTTTGTCAGAAAATGAAACACGCAAACATTCATTCACACAAGCAAGCACACCTCATGCACACATGACTGCCATCTCTGGCAGCTAAGACCGGAGTAACCTGAGAGAATAAAGGGTTCATGCTTATGCTCAAAGGAAGGCAAGGCTGAGGCAACATAGTTCACAGCTGGCCAAAACGAAACAAGAATAATAATAGTATTAAAAATAATAAATAATAATAAAACTCCCAGAAAAAAATTATAAGTTTGACAGACAAACAACCAAGAATTCACATAAAAGTTGGAAACTTTTTAAATCCGGAGAACTGGGAATAGCTACAAGAGGCTATAGAAGAGCAGCTTAGGAGGCTGCCCTACTCACAAAATCAAGAAAGCATGCTTCGTGGGAAGCAGAATAGATCCAAAAGTAGAGCTGAGACAGGTTGCTTGGCAGAAATGGAATTGCCAAAAAACTTAAGCAAATAAGCAATCTTTCTAAATAAGAGAAAATCTGCATCAAAAACTATCTTTGGAAGCATGCATTTCATATGAATCAGGTGGTGTACAGATTGGCTTCAGAAACACAAGAACAAATACCCCCCTCCCCAAATCTCTACATTTTAAAGACTCCAAAGGGAAATGAGCCCACAGTGATGGAAGATAATTGCCACATTCGTCCATTGTGTGCCTTTATAGCCACTGGACCATAGGCTCCTCTGTTTTGTCTGCAATGGCTGCACCAATTGTGCACCTCCAGAAGGGGTGTCAAGGTGGGAAAAGCCGTGGAGATTGGTGGTGGGAGGGGAGGGGATGGGGGACATCAGAACAAATGCAGGGGCATTTGGTAGCACTTAAAGCTTGGAAAAAAGACAGTTTTGACATGGTCCCTAGTTGACCAAAACAAAAAAAGAAGAAGAATAAAACTATGATTTGTTTGGAAAAGAGACGTTCCACAGCTACACTTTGTTTTATTTACTTATCTATCTACTGTTAATTTGCAAATAGTTTTGAGGCTGTAGCCCCATTCTCAAACAATCATTCCTGCCAACAGCCAAGCCATCTGGCTGGGATTCAGCATCACCACTGGTCACAGCCATACTAAAATTGCATACAAATGTTAGATACATAGATCAGAGAGTACAACATTAAGATATTGTTGGAGAAAATGGATGAGCAGCTTCAACTCACAAGCATAAACAAATGTGGACTGTTCCATTGAAATTCTATGAAATCTGAATCTGGTAACATACTCTGGTGTACAAGAGCTTTCCTATCTCCACCATGGGCTTTGGTTAATTCTGTACAGAACAAAAGTTTGACAAGAGAAAAGATGTATAGTTGAATGATTTGTCATGGACCACAAACAATTGTTCCAGAAGTCCGCTGAAAATCTAAGTTCATGTCTGTATTCTGCAATCACCATACAGTATGAAAGAAGGCACTTTTTAGTGCATCAGATATTAAGGTTGCTTCCTGATCCACTCACAGATATAACATAGGAATCATGACTGCTGGACAACTTCTGTATGAGGTTTGGTTAGTCTAATCTGATCTTTACAATCTCTAGGTGATCAAAATATGGGGATTGGAGATTATTCATAGTTTCTGCCTTGAAACTTTGGTTCTTGGAATTTTCTAAGCAGATTTTCAAGCTTTTTCTCTTCAAATTCTCTCACTAGCGATGTGAAACGGTAAACATTTCTAACACCATTCTCTGTATAAGCTTGATGTCTTGTTTTAGACCAATGCGATTTTTCAAAAATTAGTTATTTACTTTTCAATGCAGTCTCCTTACAGGGGTTTGTCAGGCTCTCTAAACTCTACCTCCATTTTAAAGATGACAACCTAATCTGAGTAGAATTTTTACCTGTGTACCATTTATTCTCATTTGGGAAGAAGTAGTAATCATAGGGAGCCACATAAGGTGAATAAGGGGGAGTATGACAGCAATTCATGCAGTCTAGCAGCAACAACTCCACATGAAATGTTCTGCTGTGTTACTGTAATGAAATAGTATTTTCTTCTTCACCATGTGGGGCAGTTTCTCCCTCAATTTATTGTCGGAGTGGTCCAATATTTCACTATAGCACTGTCTAGTGATCGTTTTGCTTCTTCTAGGAATCTATGAGTATGGTGCCCTTTGTATCCCAAAAAGTCATCACCATTATTTTGCTGACTTATGTGACAGTCATAATTTTCTCTGGAGCAGAACTGCGAGTAGCAACCCATTATTTTGATTTTTGCTTCATGTCTAGGGTATAATAATGACTCTAAGTTTCAAACATGGTGACAACTTGACACAAAAAATTCCTTAAGATCTCATTTAAATTGGTCCAAATACAGGTTTGAAGTTGAAATCTACATCAGCTTATTCCCCACAGTCAGTAGTCATACCATGTATTGGACAGACAATTTTTTATCGCCATAAATATTAATATAAATATTAATTGTTGTTTCCATTGACACCTCTGTTACCTCCACTACTTTATGCACTTTTGTTTGGAGATCAGAGGGGATCATGACATGGACTTTTTCAATGAATTCTGTTAAAACCATACCCACTGGGAACTGTGACTGGTCTTCATAAAAAACTGATGTCTGACCATGTTTCACCAATATCTAACTGGCAAAGGGTCACCATAAATAGTATCCAATTTTACTTATCTGGCCTTTTCCCATCCACAGTTATATAACTGAATATACTCTAGTTTTTTCATCTTGATGAAAACCATGTAGAACAGCATAGTGAAAGTGCTGTTAAATCCAAAAAGAACTTATAATGAAGGGTCATTTTTATTGTAGTGTTAATTACAGATGGCAACACATGATGGTAACACCAACATGTGCCTGTTGTCCACACCATATTGTCTACACGAGGTTAATAAATTAATACTAACTACAGCTGGCACTTAAAAGGGAAATAATAATTTGTACCTGAACTAACAATGAGTTGTCACAATATTATCCCACACGGTGCAGAAGAGTGAAATATGCAAAGTAGCCTAACTTAAGTATACCATAAGATGGTAATTACAGACAATAGTCTGATCATAAAGGTAGCTGTGTTCCTCTCTTACAGGTGGTCATTGACATGTGGCTATTGGAAGAGCTTCACATTTATAAAGGACAGAAAAGCAAAATGAGTCATGTATGAAGCTGAGGAAGATACACATGAAATCATTAATACAGATCCAGAACAAATCAACACTACTAAGGTCTCCTAAAATACAAAAGGAGAGGGAAGCTTATTAGTGAGAGGGATCAGAGTTTGGCAATTTACTGACTAACACAATCGCAAATACACAAAGCATGTTTTCCTAGGGATGTATACCATTACAGAAACAGTTTGTAATGGAATGAGGAGGAGGAGATTAGTGTTTAACGTCCCGTCGACAACGAGGTCATTAGAGACGGAGCGCAAGCTCGCGTTAGGGAAGGACGGGGAAGGAAATCGGCCGTGTCCTTTCAAAGGAACCATCCCGGCATTTGCCTGAAAGGATTTAGGGAAATCACGGAAAATCTAAATCAGGATGGCCGGAGACAGGACTGAACCGTCATCCTCCCGAATGCGAGCCCAGTGTGTGTAATGGAATGGCATGCTTGATTAATAAACATAACTACTCCATGCCTTCTACAATACACATTCTTTCACTGGAAGAAGTATCCATGCTAAGATGAATATCTCTTGTATCACACATATGGGTCTTACCTCTACCAGCAGTTTAACAAACCAAAGTAGTAATGTCACCATAACATCTGTGAAGATTGAAGCTATCTTCCTCTTTCTATTTGGCTGCATATTTTGGATGAGATGGAGGATACTGTTATGACTTTCTGGCTCCTTTACACAGCAAAAAATTCCTACTTCGTGACATTTCCTATCAGACAGCACCATTGATATGTTGTATAGCTGCTCAGCAGCTGTTGTCTTAGGCGTTATGAAGCATGTGCCAATGCACTGCACCGATCATTAGACCCGAATTTCTGTTCCTACATTTGCATAAATTTTGAAGGAAGATTAGGGTTTAATTTCTTATTGACAATGAGGACACTGGAAACGGAGTATCAGTTCAGATTGAGGGAAGGATGAGTATACGGATTGCCTGTATCCTTCCAAGAAACTACTGCGGCAACTGCTTTAAATGATTTAAGGAACCATGGAAAATCTAAAGCTGGATGATCTGACATGGATTTGAATCCTCCTAAATGTGAGTCCACTGTTCTAATCATTGCACCACAATTCTCATCATTAATTTTGATTTCATTGAACAAAACTGATCACCAAAAAAGGGACTACACGATAGCATCCAAACAGAAGCAACATTCTTATGATTATGTGAACAATGCTGTATCTAAAAAATTAACTTCATTAAACTACACATGCAAAAAGCATTATGTACGATTTTTTGATAATCTGATGTTAGTTACTACCCAAAATAGCAAAGCAGGAAAACCCAGAAAAGTGAAAATAAGTGTAAGAAGAAAAACCATGAAATGACAACAGCTTAAATAATAGAAACTGTGACAAGCTCACAGGAAGAATGAGAAATCACTGTTCTCGATTCCCTACATTTCTATGGAATGTATAACTACTAAATGATGTACACAGAAAGATGCTGTACTATAAGCTTTATTAATTTCTATATTCAGTTAGAATTATATGGTGAACATATATTTATAGACAAATCCAGGTCTTCGATTCTTCTCACTGTCAACCACAGCTTCGAAAAGAATGAAAACTCATAAAGAGCTATCATAATAATACGTAACATAAAGAGACAAAATTCATTTTGCCATTTTTCTTTGCATTAAAAATTCTGAACCTTCTGTGCTTGTGACACCAATGAAACAGGGTCAATGGCAGCATCTGATTCCACCTGTCTGCTTTGACCCATGAAGTAATGGTGTTGTGGTGTGTGACGTCCGTATGGTGTGGAGTTTCTGAGGTGGTTGTTTTTCCAGATGTCGTGTTGTTGTATTTGATGGTGCCCTCTGATGGTGCATGTGTACATACGTGGTTTAACGTGTCATATTGGGTGCATTTGGGATTTGGTTGTGATCATGTTAACATGGTTTTGAGTTTAGGTAGTTGGTGTGGTAAAGTGGATTGTGGAAGTGTTTACATTGAATTATTAAGTTTTTTTGTTTATGTGCTTGGTATTTTGTTAGGTTTATTAGTTTGGGGTTCGTAGTACAAAATGAAGTCTAATTCATTTAATTACTTTTTTGTTAGATATGGACATGAAAGTGAAGTTCACAAGTGTATCATTATGTTCTGTGATGGGTGATGATATGATGTCTATCATACATTTTCAGCAGATGTTCAGTCTTATTGCTGACTATGCTCAGTGTCATGTTTGTGGCAACAACATGAGGTTGACAAGACTTCTGGCAGCTCAGACCAGGCATTGTTGGTGCGATAATATCTGGTGGTTGATAAGATGCAGTACCTCCTTGGAGAAATCTAGGTTGGCTATGACGGAGATTGTATTGCTCACTTGTTATTTTTGTTACTGGTGCTCTATAAGTTTTGTGCACATGAGACGGGTGAGAGTGAGAGAATTGTTTTAGACTGGTTTTTATTTTTGTTGAGAGGTTTGTTCAAGTATGTCCAGGTATAGCGGGAAGTTGGGTGGATTGAGTGTGGTTGTTGAAATTGGTGAATCACGGTTTGGTAAGAAGAAGTATGGTAGGCGCAGTTCTTGGGTTGGCTTGTGGGTATGGCGGCTGTTATTTTGGGGAAGGAGAGGTGGGAGTGTTGATTGTGTTTTTAGGGCTTTGCAGGGTTGTAGTATAAGGGAACTAGTGGGTCTGATTGAGGAATATATTGAGGAGGGTATTACTACCATTTCTCACGCATTTTCGTCTTAAAGGGGTTTGGGGAAGAGGGGTTATAATCATTTAGTAGTTAATCACAGTATTGAGTTTAAGGATTATGGAACTGAGGCTTGTACTAACACAAGAGAGGGGTTTTTGGGGGTAATTTAAATCAGTTATAAGGAGGGTGAAGAGGTGCTCTTCCAAACTGCAATATCTTTTAAATGATTATTGCTGGCAGAAGTGTGTCCCTGGGAATTATTGTATTATTTGTGATGGCTATGGTGAGGTATTGGTTGTGGGGTTAATGGGCAGGTTATGGCTTGGGGGAGGTTGTTTAGAGATGCTGATTGTTTATTGGTGTTTTTTTTTCTGGGGGTGTTATTGGGTGAAAAGGGCTTGGTTTATGGGTGGCAGGTATTTTAGGAGGCTGTTTTGTCTTGTATGTGTGTGTGTGTGTGTGTGTGTGTGTGTGTGTGTGTGAGAGAGAGAGAGAGAGAGAGAGAGAGAGAGAGAGAGAGAGGGGTCAGCTTTGTTTTAATTGATGTGGTGCATATGGGATATTCGTGTTTTTGAGTTCTTGAGATTTTGGTTCCACTTTTCGGAGTTGTAGGTGTTGGTTTATTGGTATTGGTTGAGCTATATACATCAAGGGAAATGTTCAATTCCAATTTTCGTAGTTCTAGAGGTTTGGTTTCTGGTTTGAAGGCTGTGGTTTAGCTTTGTAGGTCAAAGGACATGTCCAGTGCCAGTGGATTTGTTGGCTTAACTGACTATTGCAATTTAATTTTTTTTAAATAATATGGGTTTTGGGATCGTGCGGTGTTTTCTTTATTGTTGAATATTTAGCTTGCGGTTGTCCCATTAGTCTCACTTTGTTTTCAGAGAGAGACGTTATGGTGTCCTCTTTCTTCGCATTTGTTGGCCTATCTATGCAGTGACATACTTTCGACATTTTGTATATGCTGGAAGTAGCTGTGGATCAAAGCAAACAGGTGGAATCGGACGCTTCGGTAATGACCATGAAACAATACTCTGTCTTTGAAAACATTTAGCAACATCCAGTACATATCAGCAAAACAGTTCAGTGTATAGTCATAAAACCTGAAACTACGATAAAATTAGTATCTCCCTAATGGGAAACTTCTGTGGTCCCTCCCTTTAGTAAAGACAGAAAGCCTATTGAGAGAAGTTGGAGTTATTTCCGATGGACCACTGATTTTATTTGGCAAGTGAACTCTTCAACAAATGTGGTGGTATTTTTATAATATAAAATTATGTCATATTACCTTAAAACACTTTCGTACAAATTTAATTTCAACCTATTGTCTACAGGGATCACGTTATAAATTCCATTAATACATATAAATTCCATTAATATACATTTTAAATTGTCTTGGTTACGGACTTGGGTTAGATCTGTATGTCACACAATACAAAATATAAAAAGCAAGTAACGTTGAAATACATTTCTATATAACACGTCGCTGATGGCATTAATTCGAGCTAAGATGCGTTTCCACTAAAACGAAAATAATACGAATCGTTCTTATACTCAGTTGTTATACTTGCTGTCCTGGATAGAACCACTGAATGTGCCTTTCCTGTGTGATAGTGAGGATGAGGGGAGGGGGGCTGTGAAAACGATGATGATTCTGCACGAGCAACACCAGTTACAGGCTGTAAGGGGAGTTCTTAATATAAGACTTCATTAATTTTATTCGCAACAACACTTCAAATAAAATGGCAGGCAGGGGCATTCATAACCAAAAATGTTTTGCTTTTTCTAAGCTATTTTAACAAACTAGTCACGTTCGGCGATTTATTTGCAATATTGAGGTTACAATCATACAATATCTTAATTTACGTGTGACATGTGATAAAAATGTTCGTACCTGAAGAAAGGGCATAAATAGTTGATTTTTCTACAGACGCCTTAATATTGTCGTCGCAAAGAAATCGTTTTGATGTCTTCGCACTAAAATAACCTATACTTGTGTATAATTTAAGCCGTTTGATAACAATCATATTAGGAAATTCAAGTTCCAAGGTGCTACCTGTAGCTCAGTAACCTTAAATACTCTTTACTTTTATTCTTCATCACACTTGTACCACGGATGCCATATCAATACAGCATGAAGCACGTCTGCTGCGTAACGTGCGATATGTTTACTGTTTGTGTTTAGTGTTTACAATACTAAACCAAAGATTTGTACTTTCCATAGATCATAGTGCCAAACTATATCTTTCTCTCCGAAACTATTATCGGGTGTCTGAGAATGAAACGCTGTTGGACTGGTCTACTGGAGATCTACGACACTTCCAGCGGAAAATTCTATAGTTGCGTTTTTTAAAAAAAAGCTAAGTTGATACTGATACGTATATAAATGATATAGTCGAGACAACTTGTCATTTAGTGAGGTCTTTTGGTATGTGCTCTTCCAAACTGCAATATCTTTTAGATGATTATTGCTGGCGGAAGTGTGTCCCTGGGAATTATTTTTTTTTGTGATGGCTATGGGGAGGATGTACAGGCCAAGGGAAAAAAAACGAGGAACAGAAAGACCGATTAAAACTACCCAGACAGTGGTAGCTTAAGAGAGGGTAGTTTTCACACATTACTTTCCTTCGCGATTTGCTGGGCGAACCGGACGATTGGCGTAATTATTTGCAGGTGGATGGGGAAACATACAATTATCGTTTTATGCTCATAACCCTGGTATAACAGGGAAAAATACATGTCTGGGAAGAGCAATTTCTCCACCTGAGCAGCTGACAGAACATCAAGATTCATGTCATGGCAGCAGGAAGAAGCTACATTCTCCACTACAGTTTCGAATCAAGCATTGTGTCAAATCATAACCTCACACATGTGAAGCTATTTACGTTGTCCTAAAGGAGACTTTCACAAAGGTAAAAAAGTTCCTCAGTTCTGTAATATATCAATTCTGACAAGTTAGAGTTATGTTTAGACATGCTTGAAACTCAATATATTCTTAGAAATTACAGGTGTTACCAATGAGCTATAGTTTAGTTTGTTTCTGAGTCTCAGTTTCCAAGTCTACCAACAGGCTGTTATAGATTTTTGCACCAAAGTGTAAAGCTCAATTTTTATCTCTAGACAGGGATTCATAGCCTATCTGGTAAGTTTGACTTCAAATATTGTGGTACTGATAGTTGATTCTACAGTTTACCTTTAATTCAGTCTTGTTATGAACCAAATATTATGTTAGAAAGTAAAACAAGTGTAAGTATCCTAATGTCCCTGAAGACACTGCTGCAAGATCTTCCATTATCAGCTATCACAGTATTGTGACTGTACTTTCTTTAGAATAACTAGGGACTGCTATTTTTTGTCACATAGTCATGTAAGATAATAATAATGTCCTGTGGCTAGGGCCTCCCGTCGGGTAGACCGTTCGCCTGGTGCAGGTCTTTCAAGTTGACGCCACTTCGGCGACCTGAGCGTCCATGGGGATGAAATGATGATTAGGACAACACAACAACCAGTCCATAAGCGGAGAAAATCTCCGACCCAGCCGGGAAACGAACCCGGGCCCTTAGGACTGACAGTCTGTCACGCTGACCACTTTTTTTTTTTTTTTTTTTGAAATTTCTATTTTGTTCACTTTAGTTCGTTGCATCTGCTCGGGGCGAACGTCGTAAGACATCAATTTAAGTTCGTTGTTGATCTGTTAACTAAGTTTTTTTATTGCAGAGGGCACGTTACCCTCTGACCGAACACTCTGAGCTACTGTGCCAGCAAGTATGGTAGCAGTTCCTTTTGCTGGTCATCATAATGAGAGATTTCTAGGTTCAAAGCATGCAGAACTGAGAACTTTGGTTAAGTTAGCCACTGCCTAGTGCCATCTCAGATTGAAGAACTGATTTCAATTGGTTACATCTAAAACAAAAATTGGATGAAGCTATGTGTTAATAGTAATAATCTCTCTCAGTTGTTACTTGTCTTAGATAAGTGAACAGAGTTGCAAAAGGCAAGTAATAATTACTATTATGTACAAGATAAACCTTACGCTGTGTTTCATATGATCCATCTTCATTGGAATCACTCAGAAACCAGAGAAGGTAAAAATATTACAAACTTGACTTATATATTTCGTCATCCCAGGCGCCAGATGGGATAGTTTTCTTTACTTTGCTTAGCTCTTTGTCGTAAATAGTCTACAACGAAATTTTTTTTATTACCGCTTCCTTGTTTGCAGAGGGTTAAGCGTTCGTAATTTATCTCATACAGAATTATAAGCAGCTGTCTTCTCACGTCAGTAACATTATTCCTTCCTCTTAATTTTCTACAGTCATGTGGACACACAGACAAGGAACACTATACTAAACAAACAGCTGACTCAAATATGTTTCATGCGTCACATCTTCGGCAATCTTCTGCTCACACTCTACGATTTGTCTGCGTAGATGCACTGAAAGGTTTTGAGCAATTTTGCTCAAACTGCCAACTCGAGCTTCCAGATTTCCGCACATTTCTTCGGATGAGCTTGAGTGCGCTGTGGAGGACACATTCATGTGCGCAGAACATAACAAAAATTGAATGTTTACATTTGAAACATTGCAGGAACAACTTGTCAGGAAATGATTCATACAATAATATACTTTGTCACTGCAGTTATGTTTGTGGAAAAGGGGAAGGAAATAAAACTTGAACCACATCTTCAACATGTGAGTGCTTGTGTTGCTGGCTTCTGCTTCTGGAACGTTGATGTACTGCAAAGATTCGTCTATTTTTTTCTGTTATAGCACAATATGTGTCGAATAGTTGTCTCAGCGAATAGTTTCTTGCTATAATTGTGTGTATGCTATTTTTAAAATAATCATTTAGTGAGAAATAAAATGTGAAGTGTAGAAATTATGGTACAAATCACAGCTGAACACCATAACACCGGTGTCAGTTCTCAATTTTGCACAAAGTTCATTATCACTCATGGTGTGGTGCAGTGGTTGTCTTAGCCGCTGAATTTACGAAGGTGGTGTTAACGATTCGATCGCAGCTAAATATTTATGAAGGAAAAAAAAAGACAAACGGAATAACATTGCCGTGGGCGGAGCTTCTGTAGTACACATTTCTACTGCTAGGCGTTCATAGCGTAACCCCAGATCACGTAAGAAACAGATTGCCCAATCGCTTGGTCTAGCAGGCAACCCTTGTAAGGGAACGGCCACCAGGTGGCAACAGCGTCACACCCTTCCTTGTGGAATCAACCACTAGATGGCACTCCGTTCCGTGAAATATGTGGCAACATCGGCCGAACGCGTGCAGCTTTCCACTATTTGGCGTCTGTGAAGTACAGCTGTTTCTGACAAACCGGTGGTAGTGGATCGAGTCGTCATGCCGAGGGCCTGCGAGTATATCATCTGTGGAAGGAGCAGACAGACAAATCCTGAACTAAAAATGTTCAGATTCTCGTCAAAAATAAAGAAAGGTTACGCGAGTGGATTTTAAATTCAGGCAAATCTATAAATTAGTTACGAGTAAGAATTAATAAAGAGCCTTAAGCATTCGATCCTATCTAAATTTTGTCGATCTTCTGTTCTGATATAACGTGGCAGACCTTCCTGTACAAGAATCATATCATATAATTTTTAAATGAAATCTTTCCTGTGATTTGGACTTTTTTTAAACTGTTTATTCACTTCACTATCGTAATTTTGGCTGTAGAGGCGTATTTGTGTGCAATGTGAAAACTGAAACCAATATAAGATATGGATACAAAATGCAAAGCATAGTGTGGTAACATTTGGTAAACAATTTAAGAAGCATTACCTTACAAGACCTTTCCCTTGGTACTTGAAAATGGCTCTAGAGCTGAGATCGCAACAGTGAAATAAATGAATAATAGGCGTCATCTAACTGCTAGGTCTAGGTCCCTCTAAATCCTGGTATATACTAGAGTGAACGAAGTGAACGAGTGTAAAACCTCGTTTACACTGCTGCAAATGAGTATTCATAGATAATTCGCCAATGTTCACTGCCATTCATTTATACACGTGAACAAACGTTTATACTGGAATGAATGGAGGAGGATAGAAGAGAACGAGCATAGCATGCAAACTATAGACACTGCCTATTTTAATTTTTTTTTATCTGTGCGCTAATAATCCTCACACAGCTTTCTCTCGAAAACAACACTGCCTATAGTAACAGGTCTGCGCGAGTGCAGATTGTGTATTACTTTTCATTTCGCATATGATTGTGAGAAGTATCCCTACAGTAGAAATAAACTTGGTTTGTAGAATTACAGGAGCTAATCTACATTCTTCGCTTGAAAACTCGGGAAAAACCATAGCCGATCATGGTCTACAGTCAGCTGTGTGACGAATGCATTTCGCGCGCAGCGCTCTAGCCGAAGACAAATCAGCGTCATTCACGTCACCGAAGATACAGCGTTGCCAATTCCGCGACATGGACAGGTCAGTTAGCATTGTAGCGTCGCCTGCGACATCTGTTGACCGACGGGAAAACTATTTTTACGGTTGCCTGTTCTGCCGTAAGGACGGTCAATCTGTTTCTTACGTGATCTGGGGCGTAACTAATTGCCAGTTCAGTGCCGCCAGTGTTATCGATCTGTCATCTGTAGTAATTTATTTTGCTAGCGCCGTTTTATTCTTGTTTCGTTTCTTATGATGGCAAATGTAAGTGAATAACGTACAGTTGTGAAATTTTGTTTTCTACTCGGTAAAAATGCTGCTAAAACTGTTTTAAAGTTGAAAACAGATTACCAAGATGATGCTATGGGAAAAACTCAAGTGTATAAGTGTTTTGCTCGATTTAAAATCGGCGACATGTCGGTTGATGACAGACCTCTTTCCGGACGTCCATCAATTGCCAAAATCGACGAAAATATTGAAAAAAATTGAGAGCTTAGGCTCACCGACCGTCGACAGCCAATTGATCAACTGTCAGAGACTAGCGGGTTATCTTGGAACTCGGTTCAACGAATTTTAACGCAAGATTTAGGCAGACAGTAAACTGGTTCTTCAACCATGACGACCCACCTGCATACACAGCCATCTTTGTTAGACAAAAATTGCATGTTTTCGCTGTCCCAAACACATTCCTCACCTGACCTGGCTGCATTCTTATTCCCACGCATGAAAAGGGGCATGAAAGGACACCAATTTGACAGCACTGAATAAGTCAAGACAAAAACGAGGGAACCATTTGTAAAGATGACTACAAAAAATGTTTCGAACAATGGAAGAACCAGTGAGACAAATGTATTAGATGTAATGGAGAGTAATTCGAAGGGGATAAGATTTTTTGTAAACAATTTGAAAATATATAGCTTTTTAAAAAAATAATTCCGGTTTCCTTGGGTACCCACTCATATATAACATTGCTGTTCGTTTCACCTGCAGCAAGTTAAGTTGTGGTCTCCAGATTAACTACACGTTCGAAAACATTCGGAATAAACAGCAAAGCATTCGTAACAAGCTAGAATACAAGTGTCATTCCTGGTTGTTTCACTCACAAGAGTTTCATCCTTCAGTTTTTTAATCAGATTGAAGTCACAAAATTGAAGAAATTCGTTGCTGAGAGAGCACACTCGTATATGCAAGTAACATCGAATACTGCAGAACATACTTCTGTTATATTAATAAATAAGAAAGAACCAGAATCTGTTACAAACGCCAAAATGGAAAAAAATTCTTGCATGTAGTAGGACGTGAACGTGCTTTCTCTGACATGGTAACTAGATATCTGTAACTACGAGATCACGCCACTCACATAGAAATGTTGGCCTTACTGTTATTTATCCTTGGATCTTGTAAATGCTTTTTAACGCTGATGTGTCGTTAACTGACATGCAACCATAACAAACTGTACAAAGAATGACGTTTGTGACAGATGTTCTTTGTGCCATTGCCTTAAACAGCATACTAACACGACACATAAGTTGAAATACAGAAATAACAGAATATGATGAAATCCTGTATGGAGTTTCCAAAATATCAAGTGAGCGACATCAAGTAAACTGACGTGAGTGCTAGGAAATGTTATTGTTTATTCTTGTTTCACACTGAGCTGACCCTAACGACAAGTCTGTGAGTACAGATGTGATGTGGACGGGCCTCAACGATCACAGGGATATCAGAGGGCACCCTCTCAGAATGCGGAAGCTTTCTTTAAGACACAAGGCTACTGGATGTAATGAGAAGAAGTTCACAGCTTCCTTATCATCAATGGCTATCGCTATGACACATCTACCTCTGTCACAGTCAGGAACAGTGTCCTTTCATAAATGAATATTGCTTTAGCCAGGGAAGTGATCTTTGCGTCTGTTGATCTGGTGTTCCCTTTAGGACATGATGCAGTTATGATAATACTGGGGACAGGAACTTGTATGGCGATGCAAACGTTGCATCTGAGGCAGCAACATGTTGGCTACACATATGCCACTGCTTATGTTTCCCATAATGGCAGCTGCCAAGGGATTCGGAGAAGTTACAGTGGTACATGCAATTTTTCATGATGCATATGGACCTGGATTCAACCTCATGATACTGTCTGTCGAGTATCTGTAGCATGAGATCATCACGCATCTAAAATGGCTAGCTTGCTCCCCAGACTTAGATCAAGTGGGATGTTTGAGGCTGAAGGATTGGAATCCTAGCATGGCCACCATGGATGATCGTTGACTCCCATAATTTGTCCAACTATGAGAGGGATTGCCACTAGTCATGCTGGTTGGCCAGATCGCAAAAAGTGGGATGGGGCCTTGTGCATCGTTTGTTGCCATGCAAGGGCATCCTACCCTGTAATGGCAATGTGTATACCATAGGCAGGATGATAGCATGCATGATAAGTGCCACCATGGCTTGTCGCTATGTTCCAAATATACATTGTATTTCCATTACTCTGTAACATTTCTCAGTATTGTCACAGTATCTTTTAGTGCACTTATTTGAGCCATACCTCTTGTTGCTTCATGTATGGTTATGTTGGTACCAGAAATACTGTGGACGTCTGACCACATCCAGAACATCGCTATTCGCAAACCAATCACATTGCCCACGAGAATCACGCCCCCTGGAGCGGCATCGCCGCCAGGAAGTGAGATGCATGCTTAAGTAATCGTGCACCAGCAGAAGCTGTCACTTGTACGTTAGTCTAAGTCAGGCGCGGCTCGTGGTTTCCATACTGGGGAAGGCTGCGGCATTTATCGATCGGAGCCAACATAGACATCGGGTTATGCTACAGATTAGTCTGACATAAACAACTAAGAATTCAGGTGGAGTGGGTGGGCAGATCACTCTCTACCCATAATTTTACGTACTGTATCTTCTATAATCAGGCATTAAATATCATTAGAAGCTAACTTCGAGTTAAAATCTTTGGTAAGTGTTTTTATACGTCATCATTACATTTTCTGACACTTTGCAGCAAATCATATGGAAAGACGCGTTTCGGAGAGATCTTTAATGCGGGTCTGGATGCACCAAGTTCTTTCACTTTCATTCTATAGCCGTGTTCCAAGTTTTTACCTATTAAATTGCACACTGAATTCATATTGCGCTTGTTTCACACTCGCGGTATGTCGCAGATATTCACCAGCAAGTAAAACTCACTAAAATCTTGCAAAATATACTCCGAAAAAGAAACTTGCTAATATTACATGGTATCAACAAAAGCAGTCAGCATCAGCAAGCAAGGAAAGTAAAGTAACGGGACAAATTTCGCGCGCTTTGTCCTCTAACCACTTATGAAACTCTCGCTAGATGGCAGTACTGGCATGTTACTGTAGTGTAGTGCACTCTGGCGGGATATTTGCAAACTTATTCTAAATGTGGATAAAATAGCCAATGGCTGAAACAAAACAACTATGTAAAACATTATCAAAACAATAATACTAAACGTCGATTAATGACGCATCGAAGCGTAGTAGAGATTTGCAGAGACAGAGATTGGATAGCGAAGTTTCGGCCACTCTACATTCCTTTATTACATAGATAGTGGAACCTGAAAAATGTGTGGTGGTTGGTATGACACCCTTAGGCTGCAAGCTCTGAGCCTTCGGGTCGCCCATAAAGAGCAGTACTATGTAGAAGCCACGCCCCCAAACCGCTACTACATGCAGCTTACGGACGTTCCAAGGCGCAGCCTAAACACTACTAACCGTTCGGAAAACATCTATCGATACAAACAGTTCCAAAAACGCTGACCGCCGTTATTTTAATCGGAATGGGAAATATGCGAAATTCGTCTTGATAATTTAAATTATGTAATACGTTCTTGCGAAATTTACTTTAACATATATTTTGGGGTGGCTCCGCCTCAGAGCCTTTAATTACTAGCCGCGCCTGGAAGTCATGCTAGGGAGTTCCTGCAGAGCACTTGTATTGTCTTTAAGTCTTCAACTCATCGAGTGAGACAGAAACAGTGGCTGACAGATAGACAGTAGCTAGTCTTCAGTAGAAAAAGAACAGTCAATGGAATTATTTTATATGGACAGAGACCACATGCCTAGAAATTTAACTGAGTACTGTTAGTTTGGAACTATTATTCGAATAGTACTTCAAGACAAAAGATTATTTTTCTTATGACTTTAGTTCAAAGAACATTGTTTTGTTTGTGTTCGTGGAACTGTAGAGCAGATGGGCTAAACCTGCAATCTACAATGGCCGCAAACACTGATTCCAAAGATGAGATATATATTTTAATGTCCACTGGTTTGCTTTATTTACGTTGTGTGTGTGCTGCCCAAGAACCCATGCATTCGTCGTACCAGTACTCCTTTATTAATCTTTTTCAGCAGCAGCGAGATTTTCATCAAAGTGGATGCCCCCAGTCCACAACAGGTGCACCCTCAGAATCAGAACTAAGTTGTAAATCAAGCAAGTCATCCTATTTATAAATAACTGTCAATGGTTGTAGAAATATGAGTGATCAAACACTTCATTTCTGGGCCTTGTGTTCTTAATTAACTGTAAAGCTTTAACATTTTGCTCATTTACCACATCATTTCTTTGTATGTTCCCTGATTCATCATATATGGCTACAATGAGTGCACCAAAAGAGCCACCAACAGCACTGAGGTATGATACACAGTGATAGGAATACAATATATACTCGAAAACTAGTGACAGGCCGTGGCAGTACTTATCGTTTATGGTATCACTCTGCCTATGCCAATACAGGTAGGATGTCGTTGCAAGGCGATACATGATGCACAATACTCTCATCCCCCTCTTGTCGATCTGGCCACCCAGTATGCTGATAGCTGGACAAACGCCCTATGGAGGTCAACAGTGGTCCATGGTGGCTGTGTTAGGAATTCAATCATTCAGCCTCAAATATCCTACATTTATTTGACCTGATTTAAATTTGGGGTCCAAGGTAGCCATTGTATGACAGTCTCATGCTACAGATAGTTGCTGGACAATATCTTCCATCAGACTGAACCCGGGTCTATTTATAACGAAAAATTGCATGTACCATTGCAGGATCTCTGAATCCCTTGGCAACTACCATTATAGGACACATATGCAGTGACATATGTGTAGCCAACATTTTGCTGCCACAGACGCAACACCTGCATCACCATATAGGTCCCTGCCCCCAATTATGATAATCATAATAGTGTCATGTCCTAAAGGGAACACCAGATCAACAGATGCCGAGAATCACTTTCCAAGTAAAGCACGACTAATTTATGAAAGACCATTGCTCCTGTTTGTGACAGAAGTGGATGTGGCACAGCAATATCCATTGACGATAAGGAAGCTGTATAATCCTTCTTGCTGCATTCGTTTTGTGGGTGGTGTGTGGAGCATCTCTTGTAATGTCCATCAGAAATCAGCCAACACAGCGGTAGTCACCATCCTAGGTTCCATTGTTCCATGACAGAAAAGTCCTGATGGAAGCCCTCACTGTCCTCACCATTGAAGGTACCACAGTCCTCTGGGAACACGTCAAGGTGGGAGTAAAAGAAGTGCACCTAGGGTCATGTTGCAGCCAATGGCTTAAAAGCATGAATGGTTTTGTCAACAAAGTCCTTATAATTGTTCACTGTCCTTTTTCCCAAGAACAATGTTGTCACGTTACAAAAACATGCAATGCGTGTAGCTGATAAGGAGTTAGAGTGGACTCATAGTGCGTGTCCCCAACAGCTGGAGTATTTGTGGACCAACGAATGTCCCCTTTGTGATCTCCTCTGTGCCGAGTCATGGCAACTTCTTATACAAATTCTGAAATGCTGCTTTATTCCTGTGTACAGCCTTAAAAAAATGCGGACATGGGAGGACAATTGTGTTTGGGCTCGCTAGAGATTCTTTAGTAATATTTTCTGACCCAGGCACCAGAGTTGATTGTGGTGGCCATTCCCTCTGTGTGTAGTGTTTTTCTCTTGCACAACTGTCCCACTAACACAGAAAGCAGCAATATTTTGTGTAACCCCCTTGCAAACCTATTAACATCATAATGACTTTGAAATCTCCATATACCAGCCACTCATGCTTATTACAGTAAATACAGTTTGTAACGGTTTTCAACATGGTGTAACTTTCTTTAGCTAAGGTAACATATGTGTGACAGATGTGTGGTGTTTCATTGCTATTGTGTAACGTTGCTGGCTTTACACTTGCTTTCGAGTGATCTGCGAAGAGTTTCCCTCACCTGGTTTGTATGTAATGTTCAGGTCTCCCAACAAATCTTCTGTATAACTGCAGAATGTAATGTTGCATTCAGTATTCAAATGACACTCAAACTTTTTCTGGCACTCCCGAAACGCAGACTCTTATACGGTGTCAATGAGGAGATACAACTGCTGCAGTTATAAGGCCAAGAGATCGGCTTTATCCTTTGGAAAATAAAAATTCCTAATCAGATCACTGTGTTCACACAGTGTGATTCTCCAGATGGTACAAATGTAGGGTCAGTGTCACTGGTGCCTGTTCAGCATCATCAGTATCACTAGTTGATGGTTGTACATGTGGGGGAACAAAAACTGGCAATCCATCGCTATGGAAAATGACAGATGGGATGTCTGGGTATTAAATATTCCTCTTCCTCTTGGTATTGACTCCTTTCCCTATCCAATGCATGGTTTATGGATTCACAGCAAATATCAAGCACAGAAAACTTCATGGAGACGTTTTTAAGATGCCTCTAAGCATTCAGTGTAGATGAACATGAGTTGCAATATTCATGTGGAGACCATGACTTATCTTGGTTTCCAACTCGACACCTGAAATACAGAATGACTGCTTATTTCACTGGGCGTCAGCTTATTACACTGCTTTGGTCAATGGTCACCTTTCTGAACCACCAATAACATCAGCACAAATGTAACAAAAGTCATCAGATTTGTTGTTACTGGTGCAGGTCATTTTTGTAAAAGTGTATTCATGCATAATAACAGAGTTCTTCAATCTCAGCGCTTCACCTGACATACATTCACCGACAACTGTCACAACACTAGTAGCAGCACATTGGAACTAACGCAGCACAAGACCATGCAGCAATGGCAAATGACAATTAAAATCACATCTGGTTTCTATGTTCGACAGTGCTCATATGACTGGATGATGCACTCATGCCTCATGGTGTAAAGCAGTGTTGTCAAACTGTACTGGAAGTGTCCCTGACATTCATTCACTTACGGTAGAGGAGCCTTTGTCACAGTCACTTTGCATGTACCTCAATGATCCATATGTGAGACTATGAAATGTAAACACCCTTCTTACTTGTAACCCCAAGCACGTATAAACTCGACATTTGTGTTCAGTGTGTGGTGTCTATGAAGCCTGCGTACTCGGTTCGCTAGACAAACAGTCAAACCAGTCGTATTAATGAGTCTTTTTACAAAAAGAAAATGACAACACTTACTTTTTCAATTACACAGATGTGTTGCAAGCAAAGGGCGACATACAAAATGATAAATCTTTTTCAGTATAAACAATCCCAAGTCTGTGCTACATAGAGAGAACAAGCGAAGTGACTAGAGTTGACACTGCTAAACAAGTTGCTAATCTTGAAGCTACTATTGAATTGAGCTACACCAGTCGATCGCCGCAGTTATGTCCTCTTCACATGGGAACTGCTGCTGTTGTATTGTGGTCCTGGAGGGAGGTCCGGTCAGTGTGCAATTGGGTGACTTCTTCGCACAGTTTTCTCTTCCCTGTCCTTCCCGATTGGGATGTCAGCGCTTGATTTTTGGTGCAACATTCCTCCTCCCTAAAATGACAGATTCCACAATCTGGCCATCGCTCTAATGGAAAAGTCCCCCAGAAAACGCCCAGAAGCGTATGCATCCACCACCTGAGGCCCATAACACAATGCAGAAGATGTCGGCTGCTGTTGCATGGGAGGGTCCAGCTCCATCAATAGGACGAGGGGAGGTGGGAGAGGCGAGGCTTCGTCTCCATGGGGTCCTCCTGCGGTGTTGTGACGACACCCTGTGAGTATTGGGGCAAGGCAGTTCCGGCACACTCTGCATTGTTGCCAGATGTATCCAAGATGGCAGCGTGTAGACTTGGCAACAGTGCATGATGTCATCCAAGATGGTGGCTGTGATGGCGGATGGCGGATTGTGGCAGGAAGATAGGTCAATTGGGCTACACTAACCTAACCTAACACCCCTCCCCTAGAAAAATGGCAGGAAGTGCAAATTCGAACAGGATAATGCATCACACCATGGTTATCTCTACTAACCTAAGAAAATTGTGGGAAGATAGGTCAGTTGGGCTACCATCACTAACCTAAGCCATCCGACCGCCACCTCTTCCTAGGAACTGGCGCCAAGTTTGAATGTTGGTGGTATGGAAACGTCAATTCACGTATCTCTACTAAGCTAAGAAAATGGTGTGAAAGAAAGGATACTTGGACTACCTCCACTAACCTAAGTCACCCAACTGCCACCTCCTCTTAGGGATTCGTGGGAAAAGGACTCAACTAGTACTGGACATAAGTCTTTATTTTTGGATGCACCAGTCTTTATTTAAACAATTTCAAGCAGTACAGCCATCCAGTATGTCCACCACAAGGTCTGGACTCCAATTGACCTAGTACACAGTACTGCAGCCAGAGGGCGCTCTCATCTGTGACGTAATCAAAGATAGTGGGGGAAAATGGAGACAGACAGTGTCTCCACCAAGAGACCTAGAGTCCAACTGACCTAGTACACAGTACTGTCACCAGAGGGTGCTGTCGTTTGTTCTGCGACGTACCCCAAGATGGCAGTCTGGGGTGGGGGAAAATGGCGGGAAAAGGAGACTGCCTGTGTTGGACAGGAGTCTTTATTTTGCAGGCAGTCTCTCCACTACAAGATCTAGAGTCCAACTGACCTAGTATACAGTACTGCCACCAGAGGGTGCAATCAACCCTCCTGTGACGTAATCCAAGATGGTGGTCTGAAGGGGGGAAATGGCGAGGAAATGACTCAGCCTGCGCTGGGTTGCTGTGGAGAGTAAGGAAGGAGTGTACTCTACTTATTTTGGAATATTTTATCTAGGGATGGAGTATATTTATCACACTGACACAAAATACTCGCCCTGATGTGCTTGGGGTCACAATACACAGTCTGCAGACCTGCAAAATACTTCTAAATAACTCTCTAGAGACATGCAAACAACTCCTAATTTACCAAAATAATATCAGCACAGACATGCAAACTCTTCCTAAATAATGCAGACACAAAATCGTAAACAGTACAAATAGCGCATGGCACAGCCTACAGACCTGCACGCAAAATAATGCAATGGACACACAATCAACGAGTGCAAGCACCCTCTGCCACCCCCTGTCCACTAGACCACACAGCAGGCTACAGGCAGCCCCAGCGAAGTGACACAGCCCTCAACTGTCAAACCACGTGCCAGTACCATGAAGCATGACATCCCTTTCATACTTGGTACATGAAAAATTCCTCTCAAAATACGTGATCACCTAGGCACCGTTGATGACGCAAGCGGATGGGAGCAAAGACCTATTTTTAAAGTACAGATGCTCTAAGGTGGGCTGCTCAAGCTTGTGTTCACTGCTGCTGGCATGAACCCTCCCTCTACCTGCAGTCCGGCGAAGAGCTTATTGCCAAGCGACACTGCAGAAATCCATTCCAGAATCGCACAAGCTGCGTTCTTCCTAGCGATTCTAACGGACCATGCGTAACATGTGACAGATGCATTGCCGTGCATAGCTACATACCATCGCAAGTGCATCTAGCAACGTTCTCATTGTTATACTGAAGCCACATGGCTATCTGAAAATAATAACCAAGTCGAACTCTAGTAAATTGCATAGTGTCCCAGAAATACTTAAAGTGCGCTTTAGTAGGAGTTTTCGTGATGTCTCAGCTTGTATGCTCGGAAATTCTTGCCCTAACAGAAGCTGTTTACGAAAATAGCGCAGAATAACATCGAATGCACTCTTCCCAGCAATCCTAACGTGATACTCCGTTCATCACGTGTTACCTTTCCTGCTTTCAGCACACACAAACACTCCCACCGCTATGTACAGACGCCTACATCCCAGCGCAAAGGATGTCTTGTGAATGAATTATGATTGGCTCTTATCGAATTTACCTGCTGAATTACTGATGCCTCCAGTACCAAAGCACTATCCACCTTTTCTTTCTTTCTGTAGACGAGATTTTCAGCGGTAAAATTATTTTCACAGATCGCTAAATTGCATTGACAGATAAACCTGCAAAGTTGTTTACAGATCATCAAATACATACAAGACTCACAAGAATATTGTAAGCCAGAAACCTATTTACCAGTGTAACTACAATTAAATATTACAATTGCTGCTACAGTCTGACTCCGCTTGATGTACAGGTAATGTCTCCTCGTGACTGCTGTGCTTCTGGAATGAATCTCAGTATCTATAGCGCACATAATTTTCCGTGTAAAAAATCTCTCTCATACCCTCACGGTTATCAATGTGCTGAATCTATACATCCCTCTCAACAGGACATGCAGTCACCTTCTCTTGTCATGCCACAACATAAACCACAGTAACTTTACAATGCAATATATACACATTTTACACGAACAGTGCAGTTATCTTTTATATCTGTACAGAACCCGAAAAAATTATGGTATGCCTACACTCACACCAGCTATATGTCACGATTCTGCTCTGTCCTAGGGAAGCACCTTCTATCTTTTCTTTCTTTCTACAGACGTGACTTTCAGTGGCAGAAAACTATTTTACACTGACCGCCATATTGCACTGACAACTAAACCTCGCAAAGTGCCATACATATCGTCAAATACGGAAAGACTCCTACTCAGTTACACTGCCCTCCCACCGAGGACAGGAAATTGAATATTAGAATGTGAAAATGACATGCGACCCATCATTATATCGCTGCGTACCCTACGTATGGAAAGACACCTACTCAATTACACTGGTCTCCCACTGAGGACAGGAGCTTGAATATTAGAGCGCCAAACCGATCTCCAACCCAGCAATATATCACCGCATACCATGTTGATGTAGTAAACATACAACTCATATCCTGCACCAAACAGAATCATCCCTTTTACAGTACCTTATATCCTTATATACTCCTAACAGCACTAGATATTTTCCTGCAGCCAACAATGGCAAGTCATCCACCCCCAACATGCCACCAGAGCGCCCTTATCAGACTGAAGTTGCTCTCAGAACTGTTCAACAAATTCGGCTCCGTTTCCCCCATCGGCACAAACGCATTACTGTTTCTGGTCCAGATCTGCTTGCTTGCTTGCTCTCTTGCTATGTATGTCTGTGTAATTACACTGGTAAATATGTTCCTGGCTTCCAATATTCTTGTGAGTCTCATATGTATTTGATGATCTGTCGACAACTTTGCAGGTTTAACTGTCAGTGCATTAGCGAGCTGTGAAATATAATTTTATCGCTGAAAGTCTTGTCTGTAGAAAGAAAGAAAAGGTGGATGGTGCTTTCATACCAGCGGCATCAGTAAATTCGGCGGGTAAATTCGATAAGAGCCAATCATAATGCTCGATTCATTCACAAGACATCCTTTGTGCTGGGATATGGGAGTCTGTACATAGTGGTGGGAGCATTTGTGTGTACTAAAAAGCAGGAAGGGTAACACATGATGGATGGGGTATCACGTTAGGATCTCTGGGAAGTGTGCATTCGGTGATATTCTGCGTTGTTTTCGAAAACAGGCTCTGTTAGGGCAAGAATTTCCGAGCATACAAGCTGAGACATCACGAAAACTCCTACAAAAGCTCACTGTAAGTATTTCTGGGACACTATACAATTTAATAGATTTAGATTTGGTTATTATTTTTAGATAGCCATGTGGATTCAGTATAACATTGAGAATGTTGCTAGATGCACTTGCGATGGTTTGTAGATATTCGTGGCAATGTGTCAGCCACACGTCACACATGGTCCATTAGAACTGCTAGGGAGGAAGTAGCTTGCGCTATTCGGGAACGGATTTCCGCAGTGTCGCTTGGCAATAAGCTCTTCGCCAGACTGTAGGTAGAGGGAGGGTTCATGCCAGCAGCAGGGAACTCATGCATGCATGGCCAAACTTGGAGCATCTGTGCTTTGAAAATAGGTCTTCGCTCCTGTCTGCTCACATCATTAATGGCACCTAGGTGATCACATATTTTGCGAGGAATTTCTCCCACCAAGTATGAAAGGGATGTCCCGCCTCATGCTTGAGGGCACCCTCACGTGGTTTGACAGCTGACGGTCACATCACTTCGCTGGGGCTGCCTGTAGCTTCCTGTGTGGTCTAGTGGACGGGGGGGGGGGGGGGCGGGGTGGCAGAGGGTGCTTGTACACATTGATTGCGTGGTGTTGCATTATTTTGCGAGCAGGTCTGTAGGCTGTGCTATGCATTATTTGTACAGTTTACGATTTCCTTTCTGCATATCAGTGTACTGCATTATTTAGGAGGAGTTTGCATGTCTGTGCTTAAATTATTTCTGAGCCATGCACAGCTCCTTGTTTGTGCCATTTATTGCTTAACATCTTGTCTTTGTGGTACTGCCATCCCGTTTCTTATTCGATTTACTGGCATCCCTAAGTTGCTGGCTTGCCTGCCCATGAGTGGCAGCAGCAGCAGCGCTTACCGATAAGAGCACTGTCGTACTATCTTTGGAGCAACCGCTAGTATTTCTGGGTCATCGTGTGTTGGGAGTCGAGTCGGGATGGAGCAGCAGTGAGGGCCAGACAGCCGTGACTCACCTGACCGTTGCCGACACACATAACTTGAGTGGGGACGACCTTGGTTGGTCGTTTGGTCAGTCTTCTCATCGGTCGACGTGTATTTGGTTGCTGACCGCTTCTGGTTTCTCCGTGTGTGTTGACTTGTGATTCGTCCTTGTTGTTCCACTGTCACTGGTTTCAGTATTGTTCGAGTTGTTTCTGGAAGTGTTTTCGTGGAACCATGTGTAGCTTGTGTGGTATTGACTGAGCAGCTATTTGAATGCTGTCTGCATCCTGCAAGTAGTGGGTCGGTTGTGACAGAGCAGTGAGCAAGTCTCTGGAGCGGGAGGTCAGCCGGGACTGTTCACGGTGTGGACGTGTGGTTGGATTGTGAGGCGTTAGCTGCGGGAGCTAGAAAGTTTCTTGCTCACTGAACCTGGACACAAGTTGAGTGATTAGTTAACCTGTTATGGAACCTCAACTGCTGCGACATTTCTTCATTCATTGCCAGTTGTTGCTTCCTGGCGTGTTCTGGCTAGCAGCAATGTATGGTGTGTTGGAGTTGGCGAAATTTTGCAGCCATCTTAAATTAAAATTTTGATACTTCATTTGTTTACAACTAATTTTTTTTGAAAAAAATTGCTCTATCTGAGCCTGAGTTGTTCAGTGTCTTGTGTGTGGCCTTCAGCTGAGTATTTACAAGAAATATATATATTTTTTAAATAATGCCTTCAGCCACGTGTATTCTTTAAAGCAATTTTTATAACTTGTGTTCAGGCTTTCAACCTTTCTTGTTTTTGGTGTGGTTTTGGGCCTTCAGTCCAGGAGGTATCACAAGTTTTCTTAACTATGCCTTGAGCCTTATTGTTTTAATTTGAACCTTTTAAGGCAATGTCTAATTAAGTGCTTCTTAGGAAAATAAAGGTTTGTGTGTTTTGTGCAACTAACAATAACTGATTACGGCCCCCTCCACATCCATAACCAGATCTGCTCTATCCTGCGAAACTAGATTTCAATTTTGGTAAATTAGGAGTTGTTTGCATGTCTGGAGAGTGTTATTTAGAAGTAGTTTACAGGTCTGCAGACTGTGTATTGTGACCCCAAGCACATCAGGGAGAGTGTTTTGTGTCATTGTGATAAATATACTCCATCCCTAGATAAAATATTCCAAAATAAATAACGTACACTCCTTCGTTACTCTTCCCAGCAGCCCAGCCCAGACTGAGTCATTTTTGTACCATTTTCCCCCTCCAGACCACCATTTTGGATTGCATCACAAGAGGGTTGACTGCACCCTCTGGTGGCAGTACTGTGTACTAGGTCAGTTGGACTCTAGATCTTGTGGTGGAGAGACTGCCTGCACAATAAAGACTCATGTCCAGCACAGGAAGAGTCCTTTTCCTGCTATTTTTCCCTACCCCAGACTGTCATCTTGGGTTACATCGCAGAACAGACAGCAGCGTCCTCTGGTGACAGTACTGTGTACTAGGTCAGTTGGACTCTAGGTCTCTTGGTGGAGACACTGTCTGTCGCCATTTTCCTTCACCATCTTGGATTACACCATGGATGAGAGTGCCCTCTGGCTGCAATATTGTGTATTAGGTCAATTGGAGTCCAGACCTTGTGGTGAACATACTGAATGACTGTACTGCATGAAATTGTTTAAATAAAGACTGATGCATCCAAAATAAAGGCTTATGTCCAGCACTGGTCGAGTCCTTTTCCCACGAATCCCTACGAGGAGGTGGCAGTTGGGTGTCTTAGGTTAGTGGAGGTAGTCCAAGTATCCTTTCTTTCACACCATTTTGTTAGCTTAGTAGAGATACACGAATTGACCTTTCCATACCACCAAAATTCAAACTTGGCGCCAGTTCCTAGGAAGAGGTGGCGGTCGGATGACTTAGGTTAATGGAGGTAGCCTAACTGACCTATCTTACTGTGACTTTCTTAGGTTAATAGATATAACCACAGTGTGATACATTATCCTGTTGGAATTAGAACTTCCTGCAAGTTTTGTGGGGAGGGGAGGGGTGTTAGGTTAGGTTAGTGTAGCCCAATTGGCCTATATTCCAGGCAAAATCCGCCTCTTGAATGGCGTCACAGCTGCCATCTTGGATGACATCATGCACTGTTGCCAAGTCTACACGCCAACATCTTGGATGACGTCAATGCCACCATCTTGGATACATCTGGCAACAATGCAGAGTGCGCCAGGATCTGCCTTGCGCCAATACTCCTGTGGCGGCTGCTGTGGTCGTTCTGTCCTCAGGATCGATGAATCTGGGTTAAGAGATACAGAAGAATCACCGTACACATGACAGTGGCGAATGTGATTGTGATGTCCGCGCCGAAGTCTGTCTGGGCCAGAAATGAGATACAAGGGTAATCCCAAAAGTAAGGTCTCCTATTTTTTTATAGGTACATAGACATGTTTAATTCTACAATGGTTTACATACATGTACAGCTTGAACATTTAGCTATTTTTCGACATAATCACCATATCTGTTGATGCATTTTTGCAGATGCTGTGGCAGTTTTGTATGCTAATGTCATACCAGCTCGCTGCCATGCTGTTCAGATAGCTATAAACCTCTTCTTTCACCTCGTCGTCGGAGCTGAATCGCTTTCCGGCCAAATGTTCTTTTAACCAAGGAAACAGGTTATAGTCACTGGGCAGCAAGCCAGGACTATAGGGTAGGTGGGTGATTACGATCCACTGAAAATATTGCAGGGGAGCAACAGTTTGCCGAGCGGTGTGTGGGCGAGCATTGTCATGAAGAATGTGTACGCTCTTGCTCAACATTCCTCTTCTCCGGTTCTGAATTGCCCATTTGAGTTTTTCAGAGTCTCACAATACCTGTCAGCGTTAATTGTGGTCCCAGCGATTCAGCTCTGACGACGAGGTGAAAGAAGAGGTTCATAACATTCTGAACAGCATGGCGGCGAGCCTACAAAAACTGCGACAGCGTCCACAAAAATGTATCGACAGAAATGTTGATTATGTCGATAAATAGCTAAATGGTCAAGCTGCAAACTGATTAAACCATTGAAGAAATAAACAGGTTATTTACTTATAAAAAAGTAGGAGATCTTACTTTTGGGATTACCCTCGTACATTCATGCGCCAAGACGACGAAGGACCTCACCCCGTGTCCACTGTGTGCTGCCGCTAAAAACCCTGAAAAACACAGTACCATGCGGCGCGAAGCGATACTTGCGATCTTCCTTCGGCGCCGGATGCTGAGGGGGGTGTAGCAGGTGGAGCAGCATCCAATGGCGGCGGCCGTGAAGCAATTCCGGCAGCGATGGTCCATATCGTGGATGCGAACGATAGTAGGCGAGAAGTAATTGCAATGTATGATCCCTGGTGAGTGCGGTGCAAAGTCTGACCACCTGCTGCTTGAAGGTTCTGATAAAACGGTCCGCTTCACTATTTGACTGTGGATGCAATGGTGCACCAGTTAGATGCTGTGTGTCATTGCGTTCACAGAATATTTAAAATTCATTTGACGTGAACAAAGGGCCGTTGTCTGACACTATGACCTCAGGCAAATCTTCGAGGCAAAAAATAGAGGACAACGCCTGAATTGTGCTACGTGACGTTGTCGAGTTCATTGTCACAGCAAAAGGAACTTGCTATAAGAGGCTACTACAATGAACCAACGAGTGTTACGGAAAGGTCCTGCAAAGTCTATGTGCACACGTTGTCGTGATGATTGCACCTTAGGCCAAGCAGAGAATTTTTGTGGCGGAGCGGTTTGATTTTCCGCACATGAGTGAATTGTGACGTCATCTGTTCTATTTGGGCGTCCATGACCCTGCCAAGCACAGTGTCGACGCGCTACTTGTTTCGTATGAACAATCTCCCCGTACCCTTGATGCAGTAACAGCAACACTTCTTTACGCAAAGCTTTGGGAATCAACACATATGACTGTCCACTATCATTTTAAACAAGAATATAACGAGGCTATGCCGGCGTACAAAGTAGCGGCGCACTACAGAGTTTTTATGCTATGCATTGAGTGAGGCCAAGATGTGCGAATGTATTTCAGCACAATGTTCAGATCTGAAGCAGCATGTGCAATTTTCCTATAGTTAAGAGGAAAGCATTGGAGCAATCAGAATCCTTAGCATCGACGTGACAACAAGAGGCAGCAGAAGTGCCAAAGTCTGAATCAGGTTCAATCGGAAGACGTAAAGTGTGTCCGCATTACCATTTGAGCTGTCGGACGATACACAATCTCGTACTGGTATTGAGACAACAACAAAGTCCATCTTTGCAATTTTTGGGCAGTTCATACAGTATCCGGCTTCATCGGATGAAAAAAAAAATCGAAATGACCGTTTGGCGTCATTGGCTGGGAGGTCCCTTGCGGGGCAGGTCCGGCCGCCTTGGTGCAGATCTTATTATATTCGACGCCACATTGAGCGACCTGCGCGCCGCATGGGGATGAAATGATAATGAAGACAACACAACACCCAGTCACTGATCGGAGAAAATCCCCGACCCAGCCGCGAATCGAACCCGGGCCCGTAGGACGGCAATCCGTCACGCTGACCACTCAGCTATTGGGGCAAACATCGGATGAAACAAGGACTTCAATGGATTGTGATACGTTACTAAGTAGAATTTTCTGCCACTCATATAGTGGTGGAGTTTGGCGACACCATACACAATAGCAAGTTCCTCTTCCTCTATTTGTGAAAAGTTACACTGAGCTTTGGACAGCACTTTTGTTGCGAAAGCAATAGGCCTGTCTATCATCAAATCTGTGTGTAAGCACTGCACCGATTCCGTAAGAAGAAGCGTCAGCTTGCAGCACAGCTGGTTTGTCAGAATCAAAGTGAACCAAGCACCCATCACTGAGCAATGCATCTTTAAGTTTTTGAAAAACTTTTTGGCATTCATCTGTTCAAACAAAGGGGACGTTCTTGCGACGCAAGCGATTCAACGGAGCTGCTATTTGTGCAGCATTTGGTATGAACCGAATATAATAGTTCATTTTCCCTAAAACTGACTGCAATTCTGTGACATTGCGAGGAAATGGTAGGTGACGTATGGCTAACAAACGTGACAGATGAGGATGTACACCTTGACTGTTCATGACATGACCAAGATATTGCAACTCAGGTTTTAAAAAAATCACACTTGTCCACTCTACACTTTAGTCCTGCATCAGATAACACACGAAACAAAGCACGCAAATTTTCAATGTGTTCTTCAGGTGTACGACCTGCTACGACAATGTCGTCCAAATAGTTTGACCAGTTTGGTACTTTGAGCAGTCAGCTGTTCCAAATACCGTTGAAAAATGGCGGGTGCGGAAGCACTGCCAAAAGTCAAACGCAAATATTTAATCAAGCCCAAATGAGTGTTCACAACACACACGGTTTGAGATTCTTCAGTAGCGGTTTTTGAAGACAGGCGTCGCGCAAATCAATTTCTGAAGAGCAGCGACCAGCGCCTAATCTGTCCATGAGATCGCCTTGGAATGGCAATGGATAAGTATCAATCACAGTTTGTGGGTTGACTGTATACTTAAAGCTAATACAGAGGAGAATGCATTCTGAAGGTTTGGGAAGGAAAACCAGTGGACTTGCCCATTGACTAGCTTGTATGGGCGCAATAGCTCCTCTATCTTGCAATTCTTTAAGTTCAGCAGCCACTTTGCCCCATAAGGGAATGGGAACAGTCGGCTGAGCATTGTGCAACAAAACTGTTAGCCTTACTTAAACCTTGAAGAAAGAGTTCAGAGAAGTCTTTCAGCAAGCTACACTGTCTCTGGTATTGAATGCAGTCATTGACAGGACATTGTCCTGAATTTTAAAGACAAACAGATCAAACGAGTCAAGGCCAAATATGATCTCATAATCACGTTATTGTAGCACAGTGAAAGTTCGCTATGCGAGTGGTACATGGCAGGCAAAGTACATTTTCCGAGAATGGCAATGTCTTGTCCATTATAAGTCGTCAGATGCATCCTAGTTTTAGAAAGGCGTGGGGAGTCTAGCAGTTCATATGTGTTATGATTCAGCAATATAACAGGGGCACCCGCGTCCAACTGAAATTTCACACATTTTCCACTAATATGCAAATTAACAAGGCGTTTGTTGGACTGGCGTTGCACTGAAGAAAGTCTTTGCTTTCTAGTTTTGTTAATGCCTGCAGCAGGCTTTGAATACACTGCACTGATCACATGGGACATGTGACTAGAATTTTGTTAAGTGGGCAGAATTCTTATTTTTGTTCTGTTGCAAATATATGGATTTACATGACTTTTCTTGCCACAAGTGTAACTATCTGCTTGTCTCGACGGGCAACCTTGGCGTTTGTGCCGTAAATAGCACCGAGGTGTGACTTAATTCTATTCGCCTGTTTAGGGAATGGTTTACACGGCTTGGCACACGCGTGTTGTTGCTGCCTACTTGGCCAGTCCTAAGCAAGGGACGACTCAACCCAACAAATTGATGGCTGCTCAAATTTATCGGCCTTTATGGCACACGAATCACACTGATCTAGAATTTTCACTACGTGCCGAAATGATGGATCTGACGGTTTCAAAGTATATGCTCTAGTCTGACATCAGTTACATTGTACACGACCGCATCATACAACATATCATCTGAGTATAAAGCACCACAAGCACGTTTGAATTTGCATTTTCTCGTCATACCCTGCAAATCTATTACCCATTCGCGATGAGTTTCTTCTGGCCTTTTCTTGCTATGAAAGAATTGGTACCTAGCTGCCACCACATTCACGTGTTAGGGAATTTACAACCTGATCATAGGAAAGTTCACTCGGAGTGGCGTTAGGAAACAATTTCTGAATGAGGCAAAAAACTGCACTTTCTGTCGTTGACAAAAAGTAATATAGCTTCAGAGTACCTACCACAGTGTGAGCAATGATGTGGGCTTCATACTGTTGCAATCACTCGAGCCACTCCTTTTTCATTAAAGTGGCGAAAAGGCGGTATGGCACTCAGAGCTACAGTTACTGCTTGTGGCACTACGTTAGTGGCTTGTGAGCCGTGGGTGGCTCGTCTTCCCGTCATCATGTATTTCACACCCTGTTTTTAACGTACATCCACCTCATTACTTTAATTTAAATTACTACTGTCACTGAGTTGCTGCTTTGCCTGACCGTGAGCGGCGTTAGCAGCGCGTATCGATATACATCCTCTCGTAGTATCTTTGCTCGACTGCTATTACGTCCCGCTCGTTGTTTGTTGGAAGTAAGTAAGTCGCCAGTTCGAGTTGCGAGTTCGGGTCTGCCAGTCGGTTGGAACGCGTCTGGAGCGCAGTCCGGACCTGCCAGTCGGGGGGAGTTGCAATGCGGCACTAGTGCAGTCTGGTTGGAGCAGCAGTGAGGTCTGCGTCGACGTGGCTCGCCCGACCAATGCCGCCACGCATCACTTGACCACGGTCTCGATGGATCGTCGGTCTGTCGTTCTACCGGACGACGCATTTTGGTTCGCCGATCGTTCATGAGTCGGCTGTGTGTGTGTGTGTGTGTGTGTGTGTGTGTGTGTGTGTGTGTGTGTTTGTGTGCGTGCGTGCGTGCGTGCGTGCGTGCGTGCGCATCGACTCCCGATTTGTCTTCGTGCGTGCTTAGTTGCTGTTGTATCATCCAGGTCTTCGTGCAAATGTTTGTCAGGTTGTGTGTAGTTGGTGTTAGTTTCACTGACGATTATTTCAAATTATGTCGGCGAACTGGCTCTGAGAGGTCGGTCGTCTCATCGGGGGACGTGTAACTGATTCGTTGAAGACTTCTGGGCCCCTTCAATTACCATCTTGTGGATAGTATAGTCGGTGCTTTCCTGGTGCAGGGATGTCGTTTAGCCAGTGGGCGCGTTGTGGTGTCACCGCCAGACACCCCACTTGCTAGGTGGTAGCCTTTAAATCGGCCGCTGTCCGTTAGTATACGTCGGACCCGCGTGTCGCCACTATTAGCAATTGCAGACCGAGCGCCGCCACACGGCAGGTCTAGAGAGACTTCCTAGCACTCGCCCCAGTTGTACAGCCGATTTTGCTAGCGATGGTTCACTGACAAATTACGCTCTCATTTGCCGAGACGATAGTTAGCATAGCCTTCAGCTACGTCATTTGCTACGACCTAGCAAGGCGCCATTATCAGTTGCTATTGATATTGTAAAGAATGTACAGACAAGAGCTACGTTCAACATTGATGGATTAAAGTCTTTTTCTGAAGTCTGAATTCCTTGTCCTGTTCCAGACCTCACGCCAGCCTGCGTGAGCTTAAACGCGTGCAAATCGGCTTCCTCATAGTGGCTTGGCTGTCTTGCCAAGCCACAACACGCGTTTCCTCTGCATGGTTTGGTCCGAGCTAGTATTTCCGCCGTCGTGCGTCTGGAAGTGAGTAGGAGACACACCAGCAGTGCAATCGTTACAGAGCAGCAGTTACGGACGAACCGGCAGGCCGTCGGTCGGTTGCTGTGGACCAGGGAAGCTATCTTCGCGCGGCGCAGTCGGCTGGGGCGGTCCCTGCGCAGTGTCGGAGCGTGGGTGGAGCTGTCGGATAGCTACGAGCTTCGTGGTTCACCGACCCAGGAGGTCAAGGTTGAGTAGTGGTTTCAACTCCCAAGCCACGTCCATTCATGTTGTGGTTCGTTTCGGCGGTTCGCTGTTGGGGAGCTTTCTCTGTGAGCCACACCGAGTGTTTGTACATACTCCATGGATTATCACGTTTGTAACCTTTCCGGTTTGAGTTCTTATGTACTGACTGACGGGAAGCAAGTCGTTGTGTCGGTCGGTCAGTGGCTGTCCCCTGGTTGGGTTCCGACAGATCAAGTATAGTTGGGCTCACCACCTGTCTCGCCTAAGTGAACGAGGGCAGACCGACCTTCCTGGAGGCTTCTGAGTGCCACAGGTGTTTATCTGTTGTTGTCAGCTACTTTAAATTCAAGGCTTATGGTTATTTTTTATTTTATTTTCTTAAAAATTTTGCAAAATTAATTTTTAAATTTATCTTTCAAACTTAAACATTGTGGCCTTCTGCCTTTAAAAAATTATGGTAATATATTGTAAAATTTTGAAATTTAATTTTGGCCTTCAGCCATTTGTATTGCACTTTGCATATGTTAGCTACTTTTTTGTTTTTTTTTAAATTATTTTATTGCTATCTTAATTGGATTTTTATCTTGTTGATTAGTTAAGATTTCTTGTTTGGAGGCCTTTAGCTGTGAAAGAGTTGCATTCGGTAAAGGTCCGGCTATGTGCCGCTTTCGTTGCAAAGGTTATTAAATTACAATAAATGACAATTAGAAGGAGAAGCTGACCTCAACCTTTTTCCCTTTCCACAATCCTATTACCTCTTCCGCCCAGTGGGTTTGGCGGGCCTATCAGCTTGGTTCGCCAGGAGCTCCTGTACCGTGTTTAGTAGAGTGGCAATCAGCTGCCTCTGAAACTGAAACACCTGTGCTAGCTGCGTTGCATCTGTCGCTTGCAGCTGTGGCGCCTAAACAGAGGGTGGGAGAGGTGGATTTCTTATTGTGGAATAAGCAAATGCGATAAAAAGACAATGCAAGCAATAAAAACAAGCACACAAGCAAAGAAAATTTCTGCATTGCACATCTGGAGACAGTGAATAGAAAAAACACTATAAGAGACATTGCTAAAACATGTAAACACACCCCTGCAAAGAAAAGACAAGGTAGAATTAAGGCACCAGCGAAACACAAAAGCCCCCGACAATACAAAATTGTATCAGCCAGGCTCCGGGGTGTCGTTTTGGTGTTCGATCCCTTCCTCGTCGCCAAATACGTGGTGTCTAGGGAGCCTGTGTACTCGGTTTGCTAGACAAACAATCAAACCAGTCGTATTAATGAGTTTTATTATAAAAAGAAAATGACAATACTTTTGCAGTTACACAGATGTGTCACAAAGAGAATGCGACATACAAAATAATAAATCTTCTTCAGTATAAACAATCCCATGTCTGTGCTACATAGCGAGTACAAGCGAAGTGACTACAGTTGCCATCGCATCTCGTGGTCGTGCGGTAGCGTTCTCGCTTCCCACGCCCGGGTTCCCGGGTTCGATTCCCGGCGGGGTCAGGGATTTTCTCTGCCTCGTGATGGCTGGGTGTTGTGTGATGTCCTTAGGTTAGTTAGGTATCAGTAGTTCTAAGTTCTAAGGGACTGATGACCATAGATGTTAAGTCCCATAGTGCTCAGAGCCATTTGAACCATTTGAACTACAGTTGACGCTGCTATACAAGTTGCTACTCTTGAAGCTACTATTGAACTGAGCCGCACCAGTCGGTCGTGGTACATATGTCCTCTTCACGTAGGGGCCACTGATGTCGAATTGTAGTCCTGGAGGGAGGCCCAGTCAGTGTGCGATTGGCTGGCTTCTATTCCCAGTCGTTCCCGACTGGCGCGCTGGCGTTTGACTTTACGCCGTAACACAGCGCATCTAAATCTACAAAGTGCAGCTGATTTTGTGCTGCAAAAATTAATGTGAAAATTTGTGGACCAGTCTAATTTCCTGTAGCTGGCTACAGACGTCCTCAATGGATATATACAGGGCGATGAAAAACTCGCGAGCTCGGATTTCACAGCATTATTCCTCACGTACTACCAATACACAAATGTCTGTCACAAAATTTCGTCCTGCGCATGGGCGTTAAAGATTGGCAATCTGGCAATACTGTAATCAAGTGTGTGGAAATCAGACTAAGAGCAGCCGACCAGTTGCAAAGGATAAAGTGATCTTTACCTAGATTTCAATAGATATAAATCTATCTTCTTCAGAAGACGGCCTGGGGACAATGAACATCGTAACATATATTAAGGTATGAAACATGAGTCAAGAATGAAGTTTAACATTTATTAGGAAAATATTGTATTACAAGGTGTGAGAAAGCTTCTTAGTACTTACAATATTATAACATGAAGTGATATGTCCTTCTCGTTTAGGCAAACATCTGCATAGTTACATTAATCATATAAAATATAGCCCTGAAAACAGGGTTTGTCGAACAAATAAAATAGGTACATGGAAGTTGCAGAGCGCCTAAGCGACTGAGTAAAATCGGCCAGCGTAGTAGCACAGCGGCCAGGGCAGGTGGCGCTCATGTCGCGAACTATGTGCCGATAGGCGTACTGAAGTAACATTTGAAACATCAATCTTTTTTTTTTTTTTTTTTTTTTTTTTCCTTTATTGAATTTCAATTCCCCCCGAAGGGGGCGGGCTGGCAGCAGCTTAGGACGCCGCTCTGCAGCCTACAGGTTTTCTGACAAAGAGCAGGAGAATAAATAATAATAAAAAACAGGCGATAAAATCGGGGACTCATTGAGTAACAAGGTGAAAAGAAAATGGGGAAATGAAAACAAACAACAGAGGGATGATGAAGCGAATAAAAATACATACGGAGCAGACAGGGGAAACAATAGACAATTAAAAAAAAAAACACAGCGACAGTCTGGATTCTGTTCGCAAAGTATATAAAACGCACACCCAGCGACAGCATGGTTTCTGTTCGCAACACAACACTGAATAGTCACTAGAACACAGCACGAAAAAGTCGGCAAAGGTGACACCACAGTCGAGAGCAGGTGGGGGGAAACTGAACAGGATATGGGAAAACAAAAAGGGGGGGAAAGGAGAGTAAAAGCGAAGGGGGGGGGGAACTGGGAAAGGAGCTGATGGAGGATGAGGACCCATAAGAGGGGTGGGGGGCAGACGCGACAGGGAGGGGGGTAGGCAGAGGAGGGGAATACAAAAGGACTGGGGGGGAGAAGGGAGGTAGGGAGAGGGGTAGTGGGGAGGAAACAGGACGGAAGGGGGGGGGGGAAGAGGGAGCCCAGGGAAAGGACAGAGGAAAGGAGGGGGAGGGAGGATCAGAGTTGATAGGAAGGATAAATGGAGGGAGAGAGGGCATCATCCGGGAGGGGGAGTTGACGGAAGCCACCTTGGGAAAGGAGATGGAGGGTGTAGAGATGGAGGGTAGGGGGGACACAACGGTGAAGACGGGGCAGGGGGCGAGGATGGGAGAGGAGAGGAGCAACCAGGGGGTGAGGGGGTTCAAGACGGCGGGAGGTGTAGAGGATGCGGATATGTTCGAGGAAGAGGAGCAGATGGGGGAAAGGAATGAGATCATAGAGGAGCCGCGTGGGGGACGGGAGGCGGATACGGAAGGCGAGGCGGAGTGCATGACGCTCAAGGATCTGGAGGGACTGATAGAATTTGGGGGGGGCAGATATCCAGGCAGGACTGGCATAACAGAGGATGGGACGGATTAAGGATTTGTAGGTGTGGAGGATGGTAGAGGGGTGCAACCCCCATGTCCGGCCAGAGAGGAGTTTGAGGAGGCGGAGGCGGTTGTGGGCTTTGAATTGGATGGATCGGAGATGAGGGATCCAGGTGAGGTGACGGTCAATGGTGAGGCCAAGGTAGGTGAGGGTGGGGGTGAGACGGACAGGACGTGCGCAGACAGTAAGGGAGAAATCCAGGAGCCGGAAGGAGCGAGTGGTACGACCTACGATGATTGCCTGGGTCTTGGAAGGATTGAGTTTCAGGAGCCATTGGTTACACCATGCAGCAAAAAGGTCAAGGTGATTCTGGAGAAGGCGTTGGGACCGTTGGAGGGTAGGAGCGAGGGCGAGGAATGCGGTGTCATCAGCATATTGCAAGAGGTGCACTGGAGGGGGGGGTTGGGGCATATCTGCTGTGTACAGGAGGTAGAGGAGACGGGAGAGGACAGAGCCCTGGGGCACACCGGCAGAGGGGTAGAAGGTGCGGGAATTGGCATGATGGATGGTAACGTAGGAGGGGCGGCGGGAGAGGAAGGAGGCCACCAGACGGATGTAGTTGATAGGAAGGGCGTAGGTTTGGAGTTTAAACAGGAGACCGGGATGCCAGACACGGTCGTAGGCCTTTTCAAGGTCAAGTGAGACAAAAATGGCGGAGCGACGGGAGTTAAGCTGGAGGGAGAGGAGATGAGTGAGGCGGAGGAGTTGGTCATCAGCAGAGAAGGAAGGTCGAAAGCCACATTGGGTGTTTGGGAGGAGGTGGTTTTGGTGGAGGTGGAGATGGATGCGCCGGGAAAGGATGGATTCCAAGAGCTTGCTGAACACCGACGTGAGACAGATAGGACGATAGGAAGAGGCATCAGATGGAGGCTTATTGGGTTTGGAGAACTTCAGGATACGGGAGGTTTTCCACAGGTCGGGATAGAAGCCAGTGGCAAGGATGACATTGTAGAGGGCGGCAAGGAGGGAAAGGAAGGAGGGAGGGCAGTGTTTGAGGTGGCGGTAGGTAACGCAGTCGTGGCCGGGAGCAGTGTTGCGTTTAGTGCGGAGTGTGAGGCTGATGTCCTGTGTAGTGATGGGAGTGTTAAGTGCAGATGGTGGGGTGTGGCCCAAGTACTGGAAGCTAGGAGCAAGGGGAGGAACAGAGGTATTCGTACGGTC
Source organism: Schistocerca piceifrons (assembly GCF_021461385.2). Taxonomy (NCBI): domain Eukaryota; kingdom Metazoa; phylum Arthropoda; class Insecta; order Orthoptera; family Acrididae; genus Schistocerca; species Schistocerca piceifrons. The sequence continues at coordinate 20,418,265 of NC_060144.1, forward strand.
CATGATATCAGGGAAGGGGGAATAATCAAAGTGGGGATCATCTGGGATGGAAAAAACATCAGAGAGGTGGGAGGCAAAGTGGTTGGCCTTACTGAGGTTGTCAGGAAAGGGACGGTCATTAAGGAGGAGAGGGTACTGGGGGGTGGGGCGGTTCCCAGTAAGGCGGTGGAAAGCAGATCAATACTTGGAAGAGTTGATGGGGAGCGTGGTGTTGAGGTGGGTACATGTCTGGCGCCAGGCTCGGCGTTTCTTCGCAACAAGCAGGTTGCGGATGTGTCACTGTAATTGCCGGTGGCGGGTAAGTGTATCCCGGTCACGAGTGCGGAGAAAAGATCGGTAGAGGCGGCGGGACTCCCGAAGGAGAAGGACGGCCTGTGGAGGCAGGGCGGGGCGGTGAGGGTGGACGGCTTTGGTGGGGATATGGGTGGCGACGGCGTCAGACAAGGTCTGGTGCAGGAAGGCAGCAGTGCGAGAGATGTCATCAGGAGACTGGAGGGTAAGGTCGTGGCTGTCAACCTGGGTGTGAATGGAATCCCGGTAGGCATCCCAGTTGGCACGGGAGTAATCATGGACAAGTTTAGGAGGGACGTCAGGGCGAGGAGCGTGGCGGGGATGGCGACCGTTAGAGATAGTGAGGAGGACAGGAGCATGGTCACTGCCAATGAGGTCAAGGACATCCGCGGTGATGCGCCCAAGGAGGTTGGGAGAGGCAAGGACTACATCAGGAGTGGTGTTGGATTCGGGCCGGGTGTGCTGGGGCAGGGGAACCAGGTCTCCCTGGAGAGTGGTGAGAAACTGATGCCACCGCCGGAGGTCGGCAGGATCGCGGCTGTGGATATTGAGGTCGGCGGCAATCACGTAGGTGGAGAAGGTGCGGTCAATGTGGGCCAGGAAATCATACGGGATGGGGGTGCGAGGGCGGACATAAATGGTGGCACAGGTGATGGTAAGGGCGGGGAAGAAGAGGCTGAGGGTGAGATGCTCGGCAGGATTGTTAAGGAGAGGTTGGGGCCGGACAGGGAGGTGCTTGAGGTGGCCTATAGCAACTCCGCCACGTGCCAGAGGGTACGGGTTATCGGTACGATGTAGGGTGTAAGGGGCAGTGGAGACGGAGATACGGGGCTGAAGGAAGGTTTCATTGAGGACGAAGGCATCCACGCGGTGCTGACGTAGGGTGTGGAGGAAGAGGAGTTTGTGGGTGGGCAGGGAGCGAATGTTGTGGTACAGGATACGGTACGGTTGTTGTACCATGGGAGTGGAGAGTTAGACGAGGGTGGTGAGGGGGGTGAAGGTGAAGTGGGCCTGGTTGTGGGAGTAAGTGGCATAGGTGGTAAGATGGAAGATGGAACGGGCAGCGAGGGCGATTTGGGAAAGAGTGTGGGAGCGCTGGAAGGGGTGGATGTTTTGGAGCACAATGGTGGTGAAACGGATGATGTCCTCAGCAGTAGGGGGAGGGCGGAGCGAGTTGTTGGGGTGGATGGGGTCATCAACAGGACGGACAGGGACGGTGAGCTCAGGGGTTACTGGTGGAGGTTTCGCTTTACACTTCGAGGAGTAGGTAGGATGTGGTTCATTACAAGTGTTGCAGGAGGGGGGAGAGGTGAGGTTGGGGCAATGCTTGAGGAAGTGGGAGGCTTTGCAGTGGGGACAAGTAGGGGGGTTCTTGCAGGCAGAGGTAACGTGGTCATTGTAGGTGAGACAGCGTTGGCAGCGGTAGGATTGGACAGGGGAACGGGAGGGGTCCACCTTATGGCGCTGATTGTAGATGAGGGCTCCCTCGGTGAGGAGGCGGTCAATGGAGGAGGAGGATTCAGTGAATATCCGCATGAGAAAAGTCGGCCCGGCATTGTTGAAGATGCGACGGGCCGAGCGGATTTCGATGTCGGGCCGGGAGTTGAGTTCCACCAACACCTCAGCCTCCGTGATCACGGGGCTAAGCTTCGTGATCACAGCGGTGAAGGTCGGCGGACGTCGGGGAGGTTGAGGCTGACGGGGAGAGGACGGGGTGTGGTAGGGGGTGAGGGTTGCACGTTGGCCAAATTGGATACGAGGGATGCGGGAGAGGAGGTCGGTGTGGAAGGAAGCATTGGGGGATTTTATGAGGACCGAGTCCTTGCGAGGAATCAGTTGGGAGATGGGAGCATTGGGGCAGTATTTCCGGATGGCGAGAGTGAGGGAGCGGGCATCAAGGAATTGAGGGTCAGGATTGGAGAGGACAAAGGTGTGGGTGGCAGGCGGGGCGGGGGTGGGGGTCGGGGCCGCGTCCATGGGAGTGGGTGGGTCACGGGGATTGGGGGTTTTTTTGGAGGAGACTTCGGGGGAAGGGTCAGCATTCGGGCGCTTGGAAGGTTTCGTGGACACCACTGGGTGGGGAGGGGGCAGGGGGACGGGTTGCAGGGGGAGATGGCGGGGGGCAGGACCACCCTGAGCAGCGGAAGAAGCAGACGGTGGGGGCGTGGGTGTCACTGAGACTGTGGAACGTCGAGCAGAGATCCGTGCTGGCTTGGAGCCTGTCGGAGGCGGTGCGGGGAGCGGCGGAAAGTCAGTAGCTGTCGATGGGGCGACAGTGATAGGGGAAGAGGAGTTGGGGGTGGGCACAGCCGAAAGTGGCGCAGGGGTGGGGTGGACAGGGAGAGAAGGAAGGACGGGAAGTGGGGTGGAGGATGAGCTCCATGTGATGGTGGTTGGAGCAGCGGAGGGAGAGGTGAAAATGATAGTGGTAGTGGTGGTGGGTTGGGACATGGTGGCGGCGCGCGAGAAGGGCGGCGGCGGCGGCGACCAGACGGCGGCGGCGGCGACCAGACGGCGGCGGCGGTGACCAGGCGGCGGCGGTGGCGGCGGCGGCGGCGGCAGGCGGCGAGCACCGGCAGGCGGCGACCAGGCGGCGGCGGCGACCAAACGGCGGCGGCGGTGAGGACCGGCAGGCGGCAACCAAACGACGGCGGCGGCGACGGCGGCGGCGGCGGCGGCGGCGGCGGCGGCGAGCACCGGCAGGCGGCGGCGGCGAGCACCGGCAGGCGGCGACCAGGCGGCGGCGGCGGCGAGCAGTACTGACGACGAGCAGACGGCAAGGCAAGGGTGGGGATCTTCCACGTCGAGGGTGCACCCTGAGAGTAGCCCAGGCAGTGAAACTCTTCGACGAAGAAGTGAGGGAATCCAACCCTCGAATCGAAACATCAATCAGTTTACTACCGTTTATATAATGTGTTCTTCTCACGGTCTATGGCTGCCACTACAGCGGCCCTCATGTAATTTTCTCTTATTCTATATTACGTAGTAACTGGATTATGGACCAGGTCTCGTAATTTTCTTAAGAGCCATTACTGATTGTTCTTGATGTTGTGACTTATATACGTTCTACGGGCTTCACTAATATGGTAATATAACTTTTATATTCTGGCTATATAGACCACTGCATGTAACTCACGGCGGAAGCGCCACCTGTCTTTTTGATGTATGTATTTACGTTATTGTTCCTATACCTCCCACAATGTCATAACGGGAGTGTTAAATGCTTACCATTTTATTTATTATCACTCTATTTAAGAACGCATTTAATATTGATGTTTCAAATGTTACTTCAGTACGCCTATCGGCACATAGTTCGCGACATGAGCGCCACCTGCCCTGGCCGCTGTGCTACTACGCTGGCCGATTTTACTCAGTCGCTTAGGCGCTCTGCAACTTCCATGTACCTATTTTATTTGTTCGACAAACCCTGTTTTCAGGGCTATATTTTATATGATTAATGTAACTATGCAGATGTTTGCCTAAACGATAAGGACATATCACTTCATGTTATAATATTGTAAGTACTAAGAAGCTTTCTCACATCTTGTAATACAATATTTTCCTAATATATGTTAAACTTCATTCTTGACTCATGATCTCCGGCGGTACACCGCAAGGTTACCGCCCTTCGATTGTGCCTTTTTCGCACTAATCGAAGTGTTAGGGGTTCCAGGTGCCAGCCAGCCAGCCAGCCAGCCAGCCAGCCGTTCCCGGTCCCGGCCTGCAGCAGTGGTCCCGCAGCCAGCCAGCCAGCCAGCCAGCCAGCCAGCCAGCCAGCCAGCCAGCCCGCCCGCCGGTGGCAGCAGCAGTCCAGCCAGCAGCAGTCCAGCCAGCAGCAGCAGCAGCAGCAGCAGCAGCAGCCGCCGCAGCCGCCCCGGCCCCGTCCGCGGCAGCAGCGTCCCTGCCTCTCGCCGTCGCCGTCGCCGTCGCCGTCGCCGTCGCCGTCGCCGTCGCCGTCGCCGTCGCCGTCGCCGTCGCCGTCGCCGTCGCCGTCGCCGTCCGTCGTCCCCCAGTGTGTGTCCTGTCCTTTTAGTGCTGTGTTTTTCTTTCTTCTTCTTGTCGTCATGTCCGCCCCCACCACCACCGTCACTACTACCACCACCGCCATCGTGTATACGTCCCCTTCCGCCGCCTCCACCACTATCACTTGGTGTGCCCAATCCCACCCCCCTCCTTCCATCCCTCCCCTCCTCTCTATCCCTTCGCCCTCGCTCTTTGTCTCCCCGTCTCCCGCCTCTTCCTCTCGTTCTGATCCCTTCCCCCCACTCCCCCAGCCTGTCACTGCAGCTCCGGCTAGGGTGGTGGCCCGTCGGGCCACTGCCCACGCCCAGCTCTCCCCATCGCCATCGCCATCGCCATCACCGCCACCACCGTCATCATCGTCACCATCACCATCACTGCCACATTCGCCTGCACCGTCACAGTCACTATCTCCGGCGCCGCCTGCTGCGTCCGTGCCGGGACCTGTCCCTTCCCACCACCTCCCCATCGTTCCCGTCCCTCCTGTCACCACCCGCCCATCTGCCGCTGTCAAACGCCCTAGTGGCGCCTCCACTTCCTCTGCTCCTAAAAAGGCTCCACCCCGCCCGCCATCCCCACCCCAAAATGCCATGGACGTCTCCCCCCCAGGCCCCGCTCCCTCCTCCTCCTCCTCCTCCTCCTCCCCACCCGGTCTCTACAAATATCTCCTGTCCCGTCCCGATCCTTCATTCCTCGAGGCCCGGAATCTCTCCCTCCTCCTCCGCCAACATTTCCCTGGCGCCCCCATCTCTCTCCTTACTCCCAGACGGGATTCCGTTCTCATCTCCTCCCCCAGCCCAACCCTCCATACTGACATCCTCTCCCGCCTCCCCATCACCCGTTTTGGCCCTAACGCCTCCCTCACCCCTGCTCCCTCCCCATCTCCTACCCGCCAACCCCAACCCCCGCGTCGCCCGCCGACCCTCACCGCCGTGATCACTCGGCTTAGTCCGTCGATCACGGAGGAGGAGGTGTTGGCGGAGCTGAAGGCCCATCCCACCCTGGAGGTGCGGGCAGTCCGCCGCATTTTTAACGCGACCGGCCCCACCCGCCTTATGCGGGTGTTCTCTGAGGACGCCCCCTCCATTGACCGTCTCCTGAAGGAGGGTGCCCTCCTCTTCAATCAGCGGTACAAAGTCGACCCCTCCCGTTCCCCCCCTCAATCCCTGCGCTGCCAGAGATGTCTGCGCTACAATGCACACACAACAGCCGAGTGCCGCGAGGCCCCCACATGCCCGCATTGTCGCCAAGCGCACTTCCTCCGGCAGTGCCCCAACCTCCAATCCCCTCCCTCCTGTAATACCTGCAGCCTCCCCCACCCTACCTACTCCCAAAAGTGTAAAGCCCGGCCCCCTCCCACCACCCCTGAACTCACCGTCCCTGTCCGTCCCCTGGACGCCCCCACCCCTCCTGGCAATTCCCTTCGTCCCCCTCCCACTGCTGAGGACATCATCAGGTTCCTCACCATTGTCCTCCAAAACGTCCATCCCTTTCAGCGCCCCCACACCCTCCAACAGATCTCCCTCGCCGCCCGTTCCATATTCCACCTTAAAATGTACGCCACCTTTTCCAATAACCAGGCCCATTTCACCTTCTCCCGCCTTGACACCCTCGTATAAGTCCTTATCATGGCGCGACAGCATCGTATCCTTTTCAACAATATCCGCTCCCTTCCCGCCAACAAGAACCTCTTCCTGCACACCCTTGCTACCCACCGTGTGGATGCCTTCCTCCTCAACGAAACCTTCCTCCAACCCCACCACTCCATCCACACCTCCCCCTATCTCCTCCACCGCTCCGATAATCCCCTCCCAGTTGCGCGTGGCGGAGTTGCCATTGGCCACCACCGCCAGATCCCCGTTCGGCTCCAGCCTCTCCTTCCCGACCCCACCGAACACCTGATCCTTAGTCTCTTCTTCCCCGGCCTTACCATTACCTGTGCCACCATCTATGTCCGCCCCAACGCCCCTCTTCCTTTCGACTTCCTCTCCCACATCGACCGTACCTTCTCCTCCTATGTGATCGCCGCTGACCTCAACATCCATAGTCGCTCCGCTGCCCAGTTACGGCGGTGGCATCGGTTCCTCTCCTCCCTTCAAGGCGACCTCATCCCCATCCCCCAGCACACTCGTCCCGAATCCAACTCCACTCCCGATGTTATCCTCTCCTCCCCCAACCTCCTTGGTCGCATTACGGTGGATGTCCTGGAGCCTATTGGTAGCGACCATCTCCCTGTCCTCCTCACCGTTTCAGACGGCCGTCGCCCCCGCCCCGACCCTCGTCATGACCCTCCCCCTAAGTACATCCATGACTATTCCCGTGCCGACTGGAATGCCTACCGGGATACCCTCTCCACTCAGGTCGATAGCCACCCTCTCGCCTACCGCCGTCCCGATGATGTCACCCATGCCGCCTCCTTTCTCCAGCAGACCTTGTCTGAGGCCGTGGAGGCCCACGTCCCTACTGTTGCCATCCACCCCCACCGTCCTACCTTACCACCACAGGCCGTCCTCCTCCTCCGTGAATCCCGTCGTCTCTACCGTGCCTTCCTCCGCACGCGTGACCCGGACACCCTACGACGCCACCGGCAACTACAGCGACACATTCGAAATTTGCTCGCGGCCAAGAAACGCCGGGACTGGCGACAGACATGCACCCGTTTAACTGCTACCCTCCCTATAAACTCGTCCAAGTTCTGGACCGCTTTCCGTCGCCTTACCGGAACTAAACCCTCCCCCTACTATCCTCTTCTCCACGATGATCACCCCTTCCCTGACGCCCTTAGTAAGGCCAATCACTTTGCCTCCTACCTGTCCGATGTGTTTTCCATCCCTGATGATCCCCAGTTCGATTACTCCCTCTTCCCAGATATCCGCGATCGAACTGACACCTCTGTCCCTCCCCTCGCTCCTGGTTTCCAGTACTTGGACCACATTCCACACACGGACCTTAATGCCCCCATCACCACACAAGATCTCATCAATACACTCCGCACCAAACGCAACACCGCTCCTGGTCACGATCGTGTCACCTACCGTCACCTTCGTGAAGCTCCTGTCTCTTTTCTCTCCACCCTGGCCAGGCTCTACAATGTAGTCCTGTCCACCGGTTACTACCCCGACCTGTGGAAAACCTCCCGTATCCTCATGTTCCTCAAACCTGGCAAACCGCCGTCCGCCGTCTCCTCCTACCGTCCCATCAGCCTTACCTCGGTCTTCAGCAAGGTCCTGGAATCTATCCTCACCCGCCGCATCCACCAGCATCTCCGCCAGCACCGCCTCCTCCCCGTTACCCAGTGTGGCTTTCGGCCGTCCTTCTCTTCTGACGATCTTCTCCTTCACCTCACTCATCTCCTTTCCGAACAGCTCAATTCCCGTCGCTCCGCAATCTTCCTCTCTCTTGACCTCGAACGCGCATATGACCGCGTATGGCATTCCGGTCTCCTCTTCAAGCTCCAAACCTTCGCCCTTCCCATTAACTACGTTCGTCTGATCGGTTCCTTTCTCTCCCGCCGTCCTTCCTATGTCACCATCCATAACACCGATTCCTACACCTTTTTCCCCTCCGCCGGTGTGCCCCAAGGCTCCGTCCTCTCCCCCCTTCTGTACTTGTTGTACACGGCGGACATGCCGCCGCCGTCACCCCCCGTCCACCTTCTCCAGTTTGCCGATGACACCGCCTTCCTTGCCCTTGCCCCCACCCTGCGACGCTCCCAACACCTTCTCCAATCCCATCTTGACCGGTTCACCGCTTGGTGCAACCAGTGGTTGCTCAAGGTCAATCCTTCCAAAACCCAGGCGATCATTGTAGGCAAAACCACTCCCTCCTTCCGCCTCCTTGATTTCTATCTCACCGTTTATGGCCGTCCCATCGCTCTCACCCCCACCCTTAAGTACCTTGGCGTCACCCTCGACCGTCGCCTCTCCTGGACTCCCCATCTCCAGACAATCCAAGCCAAGGCACGTTCCCGACTCCGTCTCCTCAAGCTCCTTTCCGGCCGAACGTGGGGTCTGGACCCCTCCACCATCCTCCACACCTATAAGTCCCTCATCCGCCCTATCCTCTGTTACGCCCATCCCGCCTGGATCTCCGCCCCCCCTTCCTTTTATAAATCCCTCCAAATCCTTGAACGCCATGCTCTCCGCCTTGCCTATCGCATCCGTCTCCCTTCCCCCACGCGGATCCTGTATGACCTTATCCCCTTCCCCCACCTCCTCCTCTTCCTCGAAAGGATACGAATCCTCTACACCTCCCGTAAACTCGATCCTCCTCACCCGCTAGTCTCCCCGATCCTCTCCCACCCCCGCCCGCTGCCACGCCTGTACTCCCACGTCCCACCCGGTCTCCATCTCTCCACCCTCCTTACCCTCTCCCAAGGTGGCTTCCGCCAGCTCCCCCTCCCTGATGATGCCCTCCTCCCCTCCATCTACCCCTCCTACCAACTTTGATCCTCCCACCCTCCTCCTGTGCTTGCTCCTCGGGGCACCCTCCCTCCCTTCTCTCCCTTTTCCCTCCCTCCTCCTTTTCTCGTCCCTCGTCCCCCGGGCCCCCCCCTCCCCTGTCCCTATCCTCCTGTCCCCGTCTCCTAAGCCATGGCATCCTCTTTTCCTCCCCTCTCCCCCTCCTCATCCCTGTTGCCCTCTTGGCAGGTCCCCGGACTCGCACACGCTCAGTGGACATTCGCGCGCCGGAGATCACCGCCATCAGTGTATCGTGTGTGCCGTCATGTTTAGTGTTCAGTGTTTACCGTCACACTCCATCGTTCACCAGTGCCATCGTCTCCTTCAGTGTTTGTGCGTCGTCTCAACAGTTTGCAGTGTGGCTTATCGTCGAGTGTGAACGGCTCCGTGTTTGTTTCTCTGTGTCTCCTGTTTTATTGCCCACCATTTTGTAACTTTTATGTTTTTCTCCTGTTTTTGCTGATTGTACCTTCTATGGCTAAAGAGCAGCGTAGTATGCTGCTGACAGCCTGCCTGCTGTCCAGGCTTTAAAATAACAATAAAGTAAAAAAAAAAAAAAAACTTGACTCATGTTTCATACCTTAATATATGTTACGATGTTCATTGTCCCCAGGCCGTCTTCTGAAGAAGATAGATTTATATCTATTGAAACCTAGGTAAAGATCACTTTATCCTTTGCAACTGGTCGGCTGCTCTTAGTCTGATTTACGTGGAACCGTTGCTGTAGCGCAGCTATGTTTAAAGTACTGAAATTCTTGCCTGCCGAGGTATCAAAAGCTGCATCCAGGTATATGGACATCAAATTAAAAATTGTGAAAGCAGGTATGGCTATTGACTTTAATCACCAGTGCCTAGAGAAAGACATTATCCCTGATTATGTGAAGGCGTACGTAAATTTTAAACAGTGTAACAGAGTGCCTTCTATTAAAAAGAAGCTAGTGCATTTAGTCATTTCTGAGAGTACAGTAAATTTGTATAAGAAAAAAGATGTTCTTAATAGTGAAGCCTACTGTATACACCTATTTTTAACTAAAGCCTTTAAAGATCTTTGTAATTTTCAAATTGACCACCTGTGGAATAGTATTAATGAATGGCTCTCTAATCGTAAAGAAATAATCAAGGCCAGACATGAAAGAAAGCTTTTAAAGTTTAGTAATAGGACCACAAGTAAAAGTGATAATACAGCAGACAGTAGCGTTAAGCACCTATTTTACGATAGAGTACTAAATAAAACCAATATTTCTTTTACACAGGCCGAAAATGACTTGTTGTGTAAAGGCCTTAAATATAACTTGCCTGCTAAACTCGATAAATATCCAGTTATTTGTAATCTCATTGTAGATCTAAAAATCGGTTTAGAATCTCTGAAATTAGAGAAAACGGAGCAAGTCAAATGTGCCTACGAATGTAACAACATAATAGAAAAAGAAATTAAATTATCTCCTAATAAGCAATCGGGCGAATATAGTATAATAAAAAGCATTAATCATAAACTTAGAGAGCACGACGCCTTAGTCACTAAGAGTGACAAAGGGAACACCGTTGTCGTGGCTTATAAAAATGAATATATAGAGAAGACTGTAAAGTTTTTTGAGGAAAACGACATCACTGAGGTTACTGTAGATCCTACTACTGAACTGCAAAATGAAATCCGGCGTACTTTAACGAATTCCGTCAGCTTGTTCAATAAGTTCCAAAAGAAAGGGCTTATAAATATGAACCCTAAACCACCAGTGCTCAGAAGTCAGTTTAAACTGCATAAGCAAAATCACCCGATCCGCCCTATAGTGAATGGTATAGGCAGTCCACATCACACACTTGCTAGGCACCTCCATTTTAAAATTAAAGATGCTTTCACATTTGAAAATAATTTTTCTGTAAAAAACAGTAAGGAATTAATTAACAATATTCAATCTATAAGTTGTACACCTGACACCAGACTGGTGTCCTTTGACATCGTCAGCCTTTACACAAATGTTCCGGTTGATGAAACCATAGACCTTGTAAAAGAGAATCTTCTTAAACATAAAAAATTAAGTGAAACTCAGGTTGCCGAACTCATTGGTTTGCTTAAGGTCGTTTTAAAATACAATTATTTCACATTTAACGGGAAAATGTATGTACAGCCAGATGGTCTAGCAATGGGTAGCCCCCTCGCCGGTATTCTAGCAGAGGTTTTCATTAACGCCCTGGAAACAACGTTCTTCAATTCAAATTCAGAATTACGCCACAAAATCCGCTGTATGTTGATGACATTTTCATTGCTTTTGATGGCACTGATCATGAGTTAGAGCATCTCTTTAACACTTTCAACGGTTTACATGAAAAAATTTCCTTCACAAAAGAACTTCAAAATGATAAACGTGAACTTAATTTTCTCGATTTAACAATTTCTATAGAAGATAATTCTTTCCATTTTAATATCTTTCGCAAGGAAACATATTCAGATAATGTCATTCCTGCTGACTCAACCCATCCAAAAGCTCATAAATTGGCATTTTTTCATTCCGCCATTCACCGAATGGCAACACTCCTTTATCACCTGCGGATCAAAAAAAGGAATTGAATGTCATCAAAGCGATTGCGGTTAACAATGGGTATAACCAGAATATGATCGATTACCTGCTCAATAAGAAAATCTCCCAAAAATGTTCGACTTTGAGAAATAATCTCCCCACGGATACCACGGAAACTAAAAAATTTATTTCCATCCCTTTCCTGGGTAACTTATCGTATAGGATTAAACGTCTTCTAAATAAAAAATATAACTGTAACGTCTCCTTTTCCTCAGATAACAGTTTAAAAAGAAATCTTGTACAGTCAGTAGAGATTGCCAGCGATTGGTTTGCTAATTCAGGTATTTACAAGCTAACCTGTAATAACTGCCCCTCTTATTATATTGGTCAAACCAGCAGAGCTGTGAAAACACGATATAAAGAACATCTTTTAGGAAAAAAAGGAACGAATATTCGCAACTCTACCTTTGCTGAACACCTCTTGATAACCGGCCATACGCCTAAACAGTTAGAAGACACGGTTATCCTACATAGACAGGTCAAAGGACGGAGACTAGATCTGTGGGAAGAGCTATTTATTTTTAAACATCTAGAGCTCAAAGACGGCAATATACTGAATGATCAGTTGAACCTTGCCTGTAAACAATTTTTCGAAGGCTTTAAACCCGTACTGTTTAATATACAACATTAATGCTAGTAACCTCAGTAGTCTATTTCCTCAGGAAGCTATAATGCACTTTCAAATCTTTCAGTTTACTACCGTTTATATAATGTGTTCTTCTCACGATCTATGGCTGCCACTACAGCGGCCCTCATGTAATTTTCTCTTATTCTATATTACGTAGTAACTGGATTATGGATCAGGTCTCGTAATTTTCTTAAGAGCCATTACTGATTGTTCTTGATGTTGTGACTTATATACGTTCTACGGGCTTCACTAATATGGTAATATAACTTTTATATTCTGGCTATATAGACCACTGCATGTAACTCACGGCGGAAGCGCCATCTGTCTTTTTGATGTATGTATTTACGTTATTGTTCCTATACCTCCCACAATGTCATAACGGGAGTGTTAAATGCTTGCCATTTTATTTATTATCACTCTATTTAAGAACGCATTTAATATTGATGTTTCAAATGTTACTTCAGTACGCCTATCGGCACATAGTTCGCGACATGAGCGCCACCTGCCCTGGCCGCTGTGCTACTACGCTGGCCGATTTTACTCAGTCGCTTAGGCGCTCTGCAACTTCCATGTACCTATTTTATTTGTTCGACAAACCCTGTTTTCAGGGCTATATTTTATATGATTAATGTAACTATGCAGATGTTTGCCTAAACGATAAGGACATATCACTTCATGTTATAATATTGTAAGTACTAAGAAGCTTTCTCACATCTTGTAATACAATATTTTCCTAACATATGTTAAACTTCATTCTTGACTCACGCATCTAGAGGGTTGGATCCCCTCCTTCGAAAGCGTCAGATTGCAAAGCCTGGGCTACTCTCAGGGTGGAATCTCCGTCTTCGAAGATAGTGTGTGTCTGTCTGTCTGCTCGCTGCTGTCGCTGTTCGTTCGTTCGTTCGTTCGTTCGTCCGTCCGTCCGCCTGCTGGCTGTCCATCGCCGTCGTCGTAACCGCTGCCGCTGCCGCTGCCGCCGCCGCCGCCTGCTGTTCGTCCGCCTGTTCGCCGCCGACGCCGACGCCGACGCCGCCTGCTGTTCGCCGCTGCCCATCGCCGACGCCGACGCCGCCTGCTGCACGTCCGTCTGTCCGTCGCCGTTCGTCTGCAATGAGTACTCCCACCTCCACCGTCATCTACACCTCCCCCTCCCCCTCTCCCACAGTCACTTCCTGGAGTGCCGCCTCTGGCCTCCCTCCTTCCACCTCCCCTTCCCTTCCTCCACTTACCCACCCCCCTATCTCCTCCCCTGCTGTATACCCACACCTCTACACCCTTCCTCCAGCCTCCACACCCTCAACAGCTCCCACTACTACCCCCGCCCTCACGTACGCCTCTGTTGCCGCCTCTGCTGCCGCCCCTCAGGTGGTTGGCTTCCCCTCTCTCACCGACCCCGTCGCTTCGTCTTCTGCATCTCCCGCACGCATCACGTTGCGCCGAGCCACCATCGCCACCACTGAACCAGCTGCTTCTCCCGGTGCCTCCACTACGCCACAGGGATCTGCCACCCGCCACCTCCCTCTCCTCCCCGTCCCTCTCCCCTCCTCCCAGCCTCCAGTCTCCAAAAAACCCCAAAAGCGCGTCCTTACCGACTCTGCTCCCGCCACTTCCCACAAAAAATCAACGCCACCTCCCCCTCCCCCTCCCCCTGCCGTCACCATGGACACCACCCCTCCTCCTGCCACCCCTACCTTGGCCCCCACCCTCCACACCTTTGTCCTGTCCACTCCCGATCCTAAGTTCCTCGACGCTCGTACCCTCACCAAGGAAATACGAAAGTACTTACCTGGTGCTCCCATCTCCCAACTCATTCCCCGCAGGGACTCAGTCCTTATCAAGTCCCCATCCCCATCATTTCACACAGACCTCCTGCGAAAACTCCCACGAGTTATGTTTGGCCCCCACGCCTCTCTGACACCCTTCCTTTCCGCTTCCACTCCTCGTCAGCCCCAGCCTCCCCGTCGCCCCCCCACCTACACCGCTGTGATCACCAAGCTCAGCCCGGTGATCACAGAGGATGAAGTGTTGGTAGAATTGAACTCCCACCCGGACTTGGAAATCCGCTCTGCTCGCCGTATCCACAATGCCTCTGGTCCCACCTACCTCATGCGGGTATTCTCAGAGTCCGCCCCGTCCATAGACCATCTCCTCACCCAGGGTGCCCTGATATACCACCGTCGCCACCCTGTTGAATCCTCCAAATCCCCTCCCCAATCCTACCGTTGCCAACGGTGCCTGATGTACAATGACCACCTGACTCCCAACTGCAAAAACCCCCCCACCTGTCCCCATTGCAAGGCCTCCCACTTTCTCAAGAACTGCCCCAACCTCGCTGCTCCTCCTTCCTGTAATACCTGCAATGGCCCCCATCCCACATACTCCTACAAGTGTAAAGCTAAACCCCCTCCGGCCACCCCTGAACTTACAGTCCCAGTTCGTCCCGTCGATCCTCCTGTCCATCCTAACAATTCCCTCCGTCCACCCCCCACGGCCGAGGACATCATCCGGTTCATTACCGTTGTACTCCAAAACATTCACCCTTTTCAGCGCCCGCACACCTTCCAACAAATATCCCTTGCTGCTCGCTCTGTGTTCCACCTGAACACCTTCGCCACTTACTCCCACAACCAAGCCCACTTCACCTTCACCCGCCTCGACACCCTAGTTTAAGTCTCTTCCCTTCCCTCTCTTCCCCCCCTCCTTCCCGTCATGGCGCGGCACGAGTCTCGCATCCTCTTCCAGAACATTCGCTCCTTCCGCTCCAACAAATACCTCCTCATGCACACCCTCTCCCACCACCAGGTCGACACCTTCCTCCTGAATGAAACCTTTCTCCAGCCCCACCATTCTGTCCGCTCCTCCCCCTATATCCTCCACCGCACTGATGCTCCTGGTCCTCGTGCGCAGGGTGGAGTCGCGATTGGCCACCTTAAGCATATCCCCGTCCGGCCACAACCTCTCCTCAATGACCCCACTGAACACCTTATCCTTAGCGTCTTCTTCCCCTCCCTCACCATTACCTGTGCCACCATCTATGTCCGCTCCACTGCTCCTCTTCCTTATGACTTCATCTCACACATTGATCACACCTTCTCCACCTATGTGATTGCCGCCGACCTCAACGTCCATAGCCGCACTCCTGCTGCCCTTCGGCGGTGGCATCAGTTCCTCTCCACAATCCAGGGTGACCTTGTTCCCATTCCCCAGCACACCCGACCCGAAAGTAACACCACCCCCGATGTTGTCATTGCCTCCGCCAACCTCCTTGGGCGTATCACTGTCGCCGTCCTTGACCCCACAGGTAGCGATCACCTCCCTGTCCTTCTCACCATAACGTCTGCAAACCGCCCCCCTCCAGCTCCGCAACCTGCACCCCCTCCCAAGGTCGTCCATGACTATCGCCGTGCCAACTGGGCTGCCTACCGGGACTCCATCTCCACCCAGGTCGAAAGCCACCCTCTTACCTATCGCCATCCTGACGACATCATCCGTGCCTCGTCCTTCCTTCAGACGGTAATTACTGACGCCGTGGAGGCCCATGTTCCTACTAAAACCATCCACCCACACCGTCCCACTCTCCCTCCGCGGGCTGTCCTCCTCCTCCGTGAATCCCGCCGCCTCTATCGCTCCTTCCTCCGCACTCGTGACAGGGATACACTCCAACGCCACCGGCAAATACAGCGACACGTACGGAACCTTATTACAGCAACGAAACGCCGGGACTGGCGCCAGACCTGCACACGACTCAATGCCACCCTCCCTATCAACTCCTCCAAGTACTGGTCTGCCTTCCATCGTCTTACTGGTTCCCTTTCCGCTCCCCACTACCCCCTTCTCCATAACGATCGCCCCCTTCCAGACAACCTCAGTAAGGCCAACCACTTCGCTTCCCACCTTTCCGAGGTCTTCTCCATCCCCGATGATCCCCACTTTGATTATTCTCTTTTCCCCACCGTCATGGAACGTGCTGATACCTCAGTCGCTCCACTTGCTCCTAGTCTCCAGTACTTGGGGCAGTTGCCCCCCTCGGACGTCAACACTCCCATCACAGCACAAGACATTAAACTTCTCCTCCAGTCCAAACGCAACACGGCCCCTGGTCACGACTGTGTCACCTACCGTCACCTTTGAGAAAGCCCCTATTCCTTCCTAACTGTCCTCGCCCATCTCTATAATGTCATCCTCTCTACTGGCTTCTACCCTGACCTGTGGAAGACCTCCCGCGTCCTCCTCTTCCTCAAACCCAACAAACCCCCTTCTGCCGCCTCTTCCTATCGTCCCATCTGCCTCACCTCCGTCTTCAGTAAGGTCCTTGAATCCATCCTCTCCCACCGTATCCATCGGCACCTTGCTCAACACCACCTCCTCCCCCTTACCCAGTGTGGCTTCCGACTCTCCTTCTCTGCTGATGACCAACTCCTCAACCTTGTTCACCTTCTGTCCCTCCAGCTCAACTCCCGTCGCTCCGCCATTTTTGTTTCCCTTGACCTCCAAAATGCCTATGACCGTGTATGGCATCCCGGTCTCCTCTTTAAACTCCAAACCTACGCCCTGCCTATCAATTTTGTCCGTCTGGTCGCTTCCTTCCTCTCGCACCGTCCTTCCTATGTCGCCCTCCACAACACCAACTCCCGTATCTTTTATCCCACGGCTGGCGTCCCCCAGGGTTCTGTCCTCTCCCCTCTCCTTTATCTCTTGTATACAGCTGATATGCCCAAGCCACCCCCACCAGTTCACCTTCTCCAATATGCTGATGACACCGCCTTCCTGGCTCTCTATCCTACCCTTCAAAGGTCTCAACGTACCCTCCAAACCCACCTTAACCAGTTCACCACTTGGTGTAACCAGTGGCTCCTCCGTCTCAACCCCTCCAAAACCCAGGCAATCATCATAGGCCGTACCACTCGCTCCTTCCGCCTCCAAGATTTCTACCTCACCCTTTATGGTCGTCCTATCCAACTCACCCCCACCCTGAAATACCTTGGCCTCACCCTTGACCGACACCTCACCTGGACCCCTCATCTCCTGACCATCCAGCAGAAAGCCCATTCCCGCCTCCGCCTGCTGAAACTCCTGTCCGGCCGGACATGGGGATTGCATCCTTCTACCATCCTCCACACCTACAAATCCCTCATCCGTCCTATCCTCTGTTATGCCAGCGTCGCCTGGATCTCCGCCCCCACCCGCTTTTACAAGGCTCTCCAAATCCTTGAACGCCATGCGCTCCGCCTTGCCTTCCGTATCCGCCTTCCTTCCCCCACACGGCTCCTGTATGAACTGATCCCCTTCCCCCACCTCCTCTTGTTCCTCCAACATCTCCGCATCCTTTACATTGTTCGCAGGGTTGATCCCCCCCACCCTCTGGTTTCCTCCTTCCTCTCCACCCCCCGCCCGTTGCCGCGCCTCTATCGCTGTATCCCTCCCTCTCTCCACCTCCACACCCTCCATCTCCTTCATCAGGGCAATTTCCAACGCCTCCCCCTCCCGGATGACGAACTTCGCCGTGACATATACCCTTCCTTCCAACTATAACCCGGCCTTGTTCCCCCCCCCCTCCCCAGGGCCCCCTTCTCCTCTTTCCTCCTTCTCCCAGAGCGGATTTTCCTCCATCCCCCCCTCCCCTGAGACCCTGCACCCCATACTTGCCTCTCTCCTTCCCACATCCCTCCCTACCTGGCCCTCTTCCGAGCGCCCCCCATTTCCCCTCCCCCATCTCTTCCCCTCCCTCCCTTCTTCAGGTCTCCCTCATCTCCTTGAACCTGGCAGATCCTCTGTATTGATCAACATCAGTGTGCCACGTCAATGTTGTGTTTCGTGCTTTTCTCGTGTGCGTCAAGAGGTGTGATTTTAATTGTGTGCTGCCTGGAGGTTCGCCGTCAGTGCTACGCTGTGTGCTATGCCAGCCGTCGACACCTTTATGCTCCAGTCATACTGTGCCTTGTGTTTCTTTTAATCGTCGCAGTGTGTGGCCTTTTGTGTGTGCTACTTTTAAACAGTTTTTTATCTCCATTTTACAGTCACCCCGTTTTTTGTATATTGCCTTCCATGATGTTCTCCCTTTTTATATCTATGTTCGCCTTCTTCTCTCCTTTGCTGTTTTTAAATGTCTTCTATTGTTTTGTTCTATGTCTTTCGGCTGAAGAGCAGCGCATATGCTGCTGCCAGCCCGCCCCGATAGGGGAATTGAAATACAATAAAGAAAAAAAAAAAAAAAAAAAAAATCTTGACTCATCATCCTCATGTTCCTCAAACCTGGCAAACCGCCGTCCGCCGTCTCCTCCTACCGTCCCATCAGCCTTACCTCGGTCTTCAGCAAGGTCCTGGAATCTATCCTCACCCGCCGCATCCACCAGCATCTCCGCCAGCACCGCCTCCTCCCCGTTACCCAGTGTGGCTTTCGGCCGTCCTTCTCTTCCGACGATCTTCTCCTTCACCTCACTCATCTCCTTTCCGAACAGCTCAATTCCCGCCGCTCCGCAATCTTCCTCTCTCTTGACCTCGAACGCGCATATGACCGCGTATGGCATTCCGGTCTCCTCTTCAAGCTCCAAACCTTCGCCCTTCCCATTAACTACGTTCGTCTGATCGGTTCCTTTCTCTCCCGCCGTCCTTCCTATGTCACCATCCATAACACCGATTCCTACACCTTTTTCCCCTCCGCCGGTGTGCCCCAAGGCTCCGTCCTCTCCCCCCTTCTGTACCTGTTGTACACGGCGGACATGCCGCCGCCGTCACCCCCCATCCACCTTCTCCAGTTTGCCGATGACACCGCCTTCCTCGCCCTTGCCCCCACCCTGCGACGCTCCCAACACCTTCTCCAATCCCATCTTGACCGGTTCACCGCTTGGTGCAACCAGTGGTTGCTCAAGGTCAATCCTTCCAAAACCCAGGCGATCATTGTAGGCAAAACCACTCCCTCCTTCCGCCTCCTTGATTTCTATCTCACCGTTTATGGCCGTCCCATCGCTCTCACCCCCACCCTTAAGTACCTTGGCGTCACCCTCGACCGTCGCCTCTCCTGGACTCCCCATCTCCAGACAATCCAAGCCAAGGCACGTTCCCGACTCCGTCTCCTCAAGCTCCTTTCCGGCCGAACGTGGGGTCTGGACCCCTCCACCATCCTCCACACCTATAAGTCCCTCATCCGCCCTATCCTCTGTTACGCCCATCCCGCCTGGATCTCCGCCCCCCCTTCCTTTTATAAATCCCTCCAAATCCTTGAACGCCATGCTCTCCGCCTTGCCTATCGCATCCGTCTCCCTTCCCCCACGCGGATCCTGTATGACCTTATCCCCTTCCCCCACCTCCTCCTCTTCCTCGAAAGGATACGAATCCTATACACCTCCCGTAAACTCGATCCTCCTCACCCGCTCGTCTCCCCGATCCTCTCCCACCCCCGCCCGCTGCCGCGCCTGTACTCCCACGTCCCACCTGGTCTCCATCTCTCCACCCTCCTTACCTTCTCCCAAGGTGGTTTCCGCCAGCTCCCCCTCCCTGATGATGTCCTCCTCCCCTGCATCTACCCCTCCTATCAACTTTGATCCTCCCCCCCCTACTGTGTCCTTTCCTTCAGGCACCCTCCCTCCCCCCCTTTTCCCTTCCCTTCTCTTTCCTTTCCCCCCTCCCTCCTACCCTCTCCTCCGGGCTTCACTCCCCCTACCTCCCTCCCCCTCTCTCCTTGGCCCATGGCATCTCTGCTCTCCCCTCTCCCATTTCCCCTTCCTCCTCCTCCACCTCCTCTCTTGGCAGGTCCCCGGACTCGTACACGCTGAGTGGACATTCGCGCGCCGGAGATCGTCGCCATCAGTGTCTCGTGAGTGCCGTCGTGTTTCGTGTTCAGTGTTCCCGTCATCCTCCATCGTTCACCTGTGCCATCGCCATCTTCAGTGTTAGTGCGTCGTGACAACAGTTTGTAGTGAATTTTCGTCAAGTGTGAACGGCTCCATGTTTGTCTTTATGTGTCTACTGTTTTATTACCCACCGTTATGTCACATTTGTGTATTCTTTCTGTTCTATCTTTATCTCCTCTACGGCTGAAGAGCGGCGTACCATGCTGCTGACAGCCTGCCTGTTTGTACGGGTTTGAAAATAACAATAAAGAAAAAAAAAAAAAATCTTGACTCATCATCTCCGGCGGTACACCGCAAGGTTACTGCCCTTCGATAGTGCCATTTTCGCGCTAATCGAAGTGCTAGGGGTTTCAGGTGCCAGCCAGCCAGCCAGCCAGCCAGCCAGCAGCAGCAGCAGCAGCAGCAGCAGTAGTTCCCGGTCCCGGCCTGCAGCAGTGGTCCCGCAGCCAGCCAGCCAGCCAGCCAGCCAGCCAGCCAGCCAGCCAGCCAGCCCTCCGGTGGCAGCAGCAGTCCCGCCAGCAGCAGTCCCGCCAGCAGCAGTCCAGCCAGCAGCAGCAGCAGCAGCCGCCGCCGCCCCGGCCCCGTCCGCGGCAGCAGCGTCCCTGCCTCTCGCCGTCGCCGTCGCCGTCGCCGTCGCCGTCGCCGTCGACGTCGCCGTCGCCGTCGCCGTCGCCGTCGCCGTCGCCGTCGCCGTCGCCGTCGCCGTCGCCGTCGCCGTCGCCGTCGCCGTCGCCGTCGCCGTCGCCGTCCGTCGTCTCCCAGTGTGTGTCCTGTCCTTTTAGTGCTGTGCTTTTTCTTTTTCTTCTTGTCGTCATGTCCGCCCCCACCACCACCGTCACTACTACCACCACCGCCATCGTGTATACGTCCCCTTCCGCCGCCTCCACCACTATCACTTGGTGTGCCCAGTCCCACCCCCCTCCTTCCATCCCTCCCCTCCTCTCTATCCCTTCGCCCTCGCTCTTTGTCTCCCCATCTCCCGCCTCTTCCTCTCGTTCTGATCCTTTCCCCCCACTCCCCCAGCCTGTCACTGCAGCTCCGGCTAGGGTGGTGGCCCGTCGGGCCACTGCCCACGCCCAGCTCTCCCCGTCGCCGTCGCCGTCGCCGTCGCCGTCGCCGTCGCCGTCGCCGTCGCCGTCGCCGTCGCCGTCGCCGTCGCCGTCGCCGTCGCCGTCGCCGTCCGTCGTCTCCCAGTGTGTGTCCTGTCCTTTTAGTGCTGTGCTTTTTCTTTTTCTTCTTGTCGTCATGTCCGCCCCCACCACCACCGTCACTACTACCACCACCGCCATCGTGTATACGTCCCCTTCCGCCGCCTCCACCACTATCACTTGGTGTGCCCAGTCCCACCCCCCTCCTTCCATCCCACCCCTCCTCTCTATCCCTTCGCCCTCGCTCTTTGTCTCCCCATCTCCCGCCTCTTCCTCTCGTTCTGATCCTTTCCCCCCACTCCCCCAGCCTGTCACTGCAGCTCCGGCTAGGGTGGTGGCCCGTCGGGCCACTGCCCACGCCCAGCTCTCCCCGTCGCCGTCGCCGTCGCCGTCGCCGTCGCCGTCGCCGTCGCCGTCGCCGTCGCCGACGCCGTCGCCGTCGCCGTCGCCGACGCCGTCGCCGTCGCCGTCGCCGTCGCCGTCGCCGTCGCCGTCGCCGTCCGTCGTCTCCCAGTGTGTGTCCTGTCCTTTTAGTGCTGTGCTTTTTCTTTTTCTTCTTGTCGTCATGTCCGCCCCCACCACCACCGTCACTACTACCACCACCGCCATCGTGTATACGTCCCCTTCCGCCGCCTCCACCACTATCACTTGGTGTGCCCAGTCCCACCCCCCTCCTTCCATCCCTCCCCTCCTCTCTATCCCTTCGCCCTCGCTCTTTGTCTCCCCATCTCCCGCCTCTTCCTCTCGTTCTGATCCTTTCCCCCCACTCCCCCAGCCTGTCACTGCAGCTCCGGCTAGGGTGGTGGCCCGTCGGGCCACTGCCCACGCCCAGCTCT